>NW_012027153.1:1261704-1340299 GCF_000956235.1 Wasmannia auropunctata | reverse complement strand
CTCATATTAGGTATAATATTCCGACAAGCCGCGATCAGGATAGTGAAATTTGTGAAAGAGGATGTGCTGACGAATTCTGAATATCATTGACTTTTTTAAACTTCGCAATTAGTCCTGAGAGCGCACACGATTCTCTCGAATTTGAAAAAAAAATCTCTGTTCTCTCTCTCTCTCTCTCTCTCTCTCTCTCTCTCTCTCTCTCTCTCTCTCTCTCTCTTCTAATTTAACAAATTATCTAAGCCGTACCTTATAGAATTTTACATTACAGAATTTTTTTTAACCATCACGCATCAATATAATTTTCATCGCTACAGTTTCCCTCAGAAAGACGCATCGATACAGCGGCTTTTTCCAAAGCAATAGTTCGCACCTGTGCATCACGATCGAACCACGCTGTAATTTATGCGTAGCTAATTGTGTCTCTCGCACAGTGGAGCTTCCGTTTCCCTCACGGCAACACGGGGAGAGAGAGATACCCATTGATACTTTATACCCGGCGATATAGAACGCCCGCGGCAGTCGGGTGAACGCCGCTCGATTATAACAACCCTTTTACAAAGAGGTTCCTTGTTCGTTTGCAAAGGACTGCCGTTGTAAACAACAACGTCGAGCTGGGAAACACGAGACGACGACAAACGCGACGAGAAGTAGGTCGCTAGGACGAACAACTTTTCCTTTCAACCCCCGCAGGCCTGCCTGCCTGCCTGCCTGCCTGCAGTGCCTGCCTGCTTGCCTCATCCTCGCCAACGCGATTTTACTATTCGAGCGATTCCTAGCACGAACGCGGCGTTGATAATGAATCGAGGCAATGCGAAACGCGACGGCATCGACGGCTGTTACAACAACCGAATTCTATCGCGCTGCGAATTTGCACATTGTCGTTCCGTGAGTTTGCCAATGCATTTACGCTTATCGCGTAAATAGAACGCTCAAATGTGCGGTAAACAGTTGCGTTCTCCTTCAACAATTATAAATATTACATGGGAAGCTTGTGCCAATGTTTTTGCATAAATTTTAAGTTCAAATTTAAATTGAATATTAACGATGCATTATTATGGAATGTTTAAAAAGGTCAGTATGCTTTCGTTTTACACAAAACCTACGTTTTCCCCAATGTTTTTCTAGAATTAATTCTAAAATTGATTTGTTTGTTGATAAATTTACAATAACTTTTGTAGTAATTCAAATTATTGTAAATGCTTACAGCAATTCTTTCTTATTAAAATATGTATAGTACCGAAAAAAATAAATAATACTAAAAATATGTTGAAAATGGACGCTTTACCTGTTTTAATAATTATATAATGGAACATAAATTCTATATTTCGAAAAATTTTACATTTTTATTTCTACGAAACTGAAGATTCTGTTGTCCTATCCCCCTTCACGATTACTCCGCACTTAGCCTTAATCTATCATTGACATACAAATATTTGCAAAATTATTAAGCGTTGTGCAATATAATTGCATCACTTGATTTGAGTTATATATGCGTCATCGTCATATATAACTCAATGACATGAACAGGTGACAGTTTTAATTAAAATTTAATTAGCACTGTATAACAACGTTTGCATAACGGGACATGTAATTTTGTTTCTATAATTAATAAAAGTGCTCGTTTCCCTTTAACGCGAGCGCATTGACAAGCAACATGCGTTCGATGCATAAAAAAAGCAACGAACGCATATGAATATGTTGAGCGGAAAGTTCGCGGCTACGTTTCTGGATAAACTTTTCACGATGGAGTCGCGCTACGATCGATATCGCTTCTGTTCTGCATAACGCTTAACTTTGTTAATTCTGGTTTCTACCGTAATAGATACGTTCTATTTTATATGTGAGCTAACATAGTTCCGCGGATTTAATATCGTTGTTATAAACATGTCACAACATGTTGCAAGTTGTGATTAAAATTATTTAGTATCACATATATAAGCTAACGGTAAATAACAAAAATATATTGCAACAAAAGATAATGTAAGTCTTATTTAATTTCTACTAATAAATCTTTTCGCCACATTTCTGAATTATTTTCATTGTTCTTCCAAAAGACTTTGCCGATCTTATTAAAAATTTTCAAAATGTCCCCTGCTAGGTTTATATTTACGCAAAAACCATTCAAAAAAATATTATTTTATTAATAAAGAAAGAACTCTGAAAAGAAGATTAACAATTGAATGTGTTATTTGCGCGACGAATAAAAAAGAAAAGCAGGATTAGTTTATGATTCAATTTTACGCCGTAACAACGGCGCGGCGAGGAGGATGACGACGGGTTAGCACAATGGAAATATGTTATGAGTCATATTAACGCGCGCATAACCTGGATGGATGCTTATCCAGCAGTGGTTACGCTTATACTTCGCGGTCGGTTTATAGATCCGACAAATTATATCGCTGCAAAATCGCGACTAACCAACCACCTTGCGCGCACCTATTTCCATGCCCTCGCTCTCGCACCCCCGTTCTTTCGCGATGTTCTGTACCACGGCGCGGCGCGGCGCGGCGGCAGCCGTGGGGAGGCTAAAAAGATTACCGTCGACAGATTACCGGATGTTAAAAGCGCTCCCGCGGACGAACCGCCCCGCCGGAAGCTCGCGGATTAGCGAACAAAGTAACGACTCCGTTATCCGCTTAAGTAGATTCGTTGATAAAATTTTGCCTTCCACCGTGATGAATTTGATCGGTTCACCGCACCGAAGGCGAGATGCGATGGAGGGATTGAATTATGATGAACGAATATCCGGTAAGTGTACTGATGTGGCACGAGCATCTGGGGTGAGAGGATAACAGCTTGTCACTGAAAGCATGAATAGTGACACGAGGCTCTTTACACAAGATTCAACCTTTACTCTGGAAAGTGTCCTTCTAAAGTATTAAAACATGTACGCCTCATATATCGCGGTTTCAAAATTATTTTATATAAATTAAGTTAAAGAATTGTCAAAACTTTATCAGAAATATATTTCAATTTGCAAAAAATGTAATTCAAACAATTTACTAATTCAAAGTTTAATTGTGATTTAAACAAACATCGGGTCTATACAATAATAAATTATAGTGGGCACTTACAACTGACGATAGAGAATTACTCGTACAATTTCAAAGCCTTTTAATGAAACATTCCGAATAAATTTCCCACATTCTAAATATCAATGATCCTTTGTCACAGGATTCATTTCAATCATGTTCATGTAAACAGAGTATTACAACATATTTAGAATTCACTCCGACAGAATTCTGTTAGATTGAAATAACTGCGAATATTTTTTTTTTTAGCTCAACAATAATCGCGCGCGTTCTTACGTTTTACGCTTTCGGACGTGCCGTTTCGATCGTTGCATGGTGGAGACGAGAAAGAAGGGAGGAAAAAAAACTGCAAGACAATGCCGTCAGCTCGAAAAGAGAAGGAATAGCTGGAGCGTGTCGGATATTATTGTCGTCGGCGTAAGTGGTATGGGAAAGTTGAGGGTAGGGTCCGGAAGGAGGGGGAGGAAGGGGGACCAGGCGCACGCGGAGAAGAGTCGTCGGTCGCACATGCACGCCGCCGAGCCGCGGCGGCAACGATACAATTTGGAGCTTTGCACCGGAGGCATGTGACAATATCACGGCTACGTGTTACGTGCCTCACGGGCGACGCCATGCTCGGGAACTGCTTACGCTTACGAGAAGAACGCAACCACCGACACAAGCGGGAGACGCCAGCGTCTGCACACGTGCCAAGGTAAAGGGGGGTGGATAGGTGGGTGGATTGGGTGGTTTGGCCGGGTGCGCGTACAGGGAGGCTAAGGAAAAGAGGAAGGCGGCGTAGTTCTGAAGTGGCGGATAGGCGCGTGCTCGGCAGGATTTTCTGTATTTGGATTTGTCGGATTTGTCAGATTTTTCTCAGACGATGCCTCCCACCGTCCTTTCCTTCTCCAGACTGCTACCAGCACTCAAGATCGCCCACCTTCTTCTCCCCCTCCCCCCTCCCCCGACTCCTTATGTCTCTCATTCGTACGTTCGCCAGAAGTGCATGCCGAGCACTTTTGAAAAGATTTAGCGGAATTTTGTGTTGACAAGTTCCTTCCGAAATAAATAAATCGAAGGATGAAAATGTCAAATCTGGAGCTCTCGCGATGTCTATAAAAATATCTCAATTCATATTTTAACAAATCCCACGAAGAGACATACATTTATTATAAACATTTGTAACAAATATCATTATCTGACAAAAAAATTTATATTCTATCATTAATATTATTTGTAAAAAAAGACAGATTGACATTTTTCATCGAAAGATTGACATTTATTGTTAGCATAATTATATATTATATTTTTACTCTTTTTATTCTCTTTCCGTCCGTCCGTCATATATTTATATAAAAATTAATTAATCAGTCTGTATATTGATTGTACTTTTTTATCACTTTTCAAAAAAAAAGAAAAATATCGATTTTATTTTATCAAGTCAGAAGATGAAAGAGCTCCCACTTTCGGACGTGTATTATCTGTTTCATCTTTCTTTCGCTATCCGATGAACGATCACGTTCGTCGCTAAAACGTTTGTCAGTGCGAGAGATGTTGAAGTACCGAAGCCTAACAATGGGCACCGCAGACTCTCAATGTCTGATGTCTTGATTTCCGTTAGTGGCTTTGGTAAATCTTTCCAATTCTTCCGACAGGATTGCACTGTCGTAGCTTCACGCGGATTTTAAGCGTTTCCCATTTCTGCTTTCGACAGAGAGCGACAACGACAATGTCTGTCGCGTACGCGCGATCGATTTTGCCGCGGATAAAAGTGCGGAAAAGAGGACTCGGACTTTGCGTTCGACGCTTCATCGATACGGATTTAATTTTCGTGAAAGCGGACGCGACTGGCGAGTACGCGAGCGATCCGAATAGCCCATGGAACCTGCTACGAAGGCAGAATACGAGAATCTACGGCCGGGATACGTGACCGGATACGACAACTCGAAGATAGAAAAATGATCTATCGGCAAAGTTTGTTGGAGGAGGTGCCGATAGGAAGATGGATGGCGCGGTAATGCTGTTTGCAGAGAGTTCCAATTCCTGTTGGATAATATAATTTCCAATCTCGCAATGTTATTCTTGCGCCGCAAGTATTGCAGCCCTACAGATTAATGGCATGCGAAGAGACGTGTGCTGATGACGCGACAGCGTTAAGACATGATCGATGATGTCACTGACGAAAGTCGAGAGAGTAATGTGTTTTTTGTAAGAGACATTATACATGTATATTGCAAATTAAAAACAATTTATGGAAGTAGCGATAATTAATAACCAAATTAATTCTTTTGCAACTGTCAAAACAAATCAAATAACATTTGATTTCAGAACGCTTGCAATATATATACATATAAAATATAATAATTTCTACGCGTATAAGTGTATATTATAATAATAATATACACGTAGTGTCTCATTATCTACACGTGTTGTTAGCTTTTTAAATCTACATATTAATGATTTCGAACAAACAGATTTTTAAATGAAAACACCATATTGCGCAAAAATATAACATAAAATAATACGAACATTCTGGAAACAAAGCACGAGAAGAAAGAAGTTCTCTTTCAAGTCTGATATGGCGGCGATATAAGATTTGATAAGAACTGTTATCAGCGCTTGTCTAGATACGGCGCGATAATGCGTCGAATGCGCGCAAACGTCGAGCACTATTCGCGTTACTCGAAGGCGACAAATATTTACGTAATTCACAGTGAGTAAACTGCGCGTGGTACCCTAATCGTTCTCCGAGGCAAGCAGATAGAAATCGTACCTGTCGACAAGTAGAAATTAATTTCTATGTGTTTCCAGCGTGGCGAAGCATTCGAATCTAGATAAAGGGATCCCTCCCGTACCGACCTTTAGGGTCCACAGCGACCCTTTTGTTAAACGAATACCTCCCTAGAGCCGCACATATCACTTAAACCCTACAATTGTCAAGGAACCTAGTATACCGTTGGTGTGTGCTCTTGTAAACTTGTGTAACAATTTAACTTACATTCGTTCCTCGCTCGATTTAGAAGGGACATATAACGCGCATTATATTACATTTTACGTAAAATTATTGTCGTATTGCACGAATAATGGCTTATTAAAGTAAATGATGCAACCGAACTGCTCATTGTGGTGATACACATCGCAGATAACGCCATAAATATGTGTCATATAGCAATATCTCGGCACAGATTTGCATGGCGTAAAATTAAAATAAACATCACATGTCGCGTGCACATCGATATATCATTTATTTTATGTTACTCGCCATTATACGTGACAATATGTTACGCTTTCTATTTAGCGATACCATTTTACGTGATTTATCGGCAGTGCATTAAATAATTACATAAAAAAAAAATTTATCTCTGACGAAATACCGTTACGCTCCGCCTATTCAACAATTCGCTTTTATTATCTTATTTTGATGGCGTACGATATAAAAATTAAATTTCATAGAAATTAATAAAATGTGCGCGCATATTATTTATTTAATGAAAAAATGGATAAAGTATCTATTGGCATTGAATAATATTTTAATATAAGCTGTAATTTTTTTTTTTGTACGTCATACAGAAACTGGCTACGTTACGCGAATTATTTACGAGCGTTTCACCCCTAAAATGTGCCGCATCTGATAAATGGACGTCCCCCAACCTTTTTTTGAGAACCCTTTCCGATCGATAATTTATTATTCACTGAATACTATAGAAAACTAGTTAATTGAAAATAAATTTTTCTCAATTTATGCAATCCGATTTTTTTTTAATTTCACAAGTCGTTCGAGTGTATTCGTTCATTATATTGAAATTTCGAGCGAGCCTCGGCACATCTAAAGGAGAAAGAGAGAGAGAGAGATTCCGCTCTTCGATTCGCGCTCGTTTTACATAAGACGGGTACATATTTTAGCGACATCCACTCGGCAGGGGGTAGATGAAAAAGACTTAGGAGCGACGATGAGAGAGGTGAAGAATGGCGCAATGTCGCACCGAAGGTCGAGGGAGAGGATTTAGCCCTCTCACATCGAGGAATGCCGGCGAGTTATTTTAGGCCTTCCCAACCCCTTTCCCATTCTATACAGAGACGCGTCGCGTTTACGCGACGTAACGAAATAATGAAGAAGGGCGCCCTTCGTCGCCGCGAACAACACCCTCTTGACTTTCTTGACGATGAAAAAAAAATCTTTTCTCTACAAACATTCCCTTATCCTCCTCTCTCTTTCATTCTCGTTTCTTTACATTACTTCTCTCTCTCTCTCTCTCTCTCTCTCTCTCTCTCTCTCTCTCTCCGTCTCTTTTATGACTCCTGAAAGAATACCAGAGCGCACGCTAAAGGGAATACTTTACGATGATGAAGAACATCGTGACATTTTCTACGCATAAATACTTTTTTCCATTAAAAGGGAGCATAGAGCAGAAACGTGAGCCCTTGTTCTAGGAACCTCTTCGTCCTCGTAAACAGCCTTTTTTAAAGCCGTGCTTAGGAAAAAGTTACGGGTTATCTATGATGACATAAGCGGGTCACATTTTCGAGAGCGCTCTCCGGCTGAAAGCCGATAAGATGCAATTAGTAGAATTTGAACCTCTATACGTTGTTTATTTTAACGAAATCTTGTCTTTCTTGATCAAGATGTTCCGAAGGATTCTTAACTCGACAGGAAGGAAGAAAGGAAGGAAGGAAGGGCGCGCGTGCTTCAAAGAGCGTAATGTTTCTTATATATTGTGCCTCTAATATTATATGCGCTTCCTCTTCGCTTCCGCTTAACTTTCCGTTACGAAGGAAGTCTTGTATCCGATATTTTTATGGCACGTTTTTTCCATGCCAAGAAGTATCTCATTCTCAGCTTTCGCGAGCAATGAAATTATGGTAAAAAAAAAAAGGAAGCGAACCACGAACGGCACAGGATAAGAGTTAAATTACATTTTCCAGTCGTCCGTCACGAATTAAAACAGAGAAAAAAATATAAATCTAAAGTTAACGAATAACAATTACTCAAAACGCCGCAGATATTTTCTTAGCAAATATATGAAAAGAATTTTTTCAATTGTTACAGAGAAACAGCATTAGTTCAATCTTTTGCGGATAAAAGTGTTATAACAAGCTATAAAATAACTTGAGAGATTTCCTTAGAATTATACAGCTTCTATAAATTATCATAATCGTGATTTTAAGGCGTTAGAATGTTTTCAACTATTAGAGTGAGTTTTGACCAAAATTTAGCTTATTAACCGTAGTTATATTATAATCAAGTTTATAATAGCGTAGCCTTAAATTTATCAATACTATAGCAGTTTCTCATTAATATATTAAGTAACAAATGTTGAATACAATAGCAGCGCCGGTGCGACGCTACGCTACGCTGTGTTATGTCATTGGGTACAAAGCAAGAAACTCCAGTTATACGCCCGGTTAACGTTAATGTTGTTGCAACCGCCTCTTGAATATGTTAATTAACTCTGAAATGCGGCGTAACACGGAGTGTTCTGTATGATATATGTAAGCCGAGTAGTGTAAACAAAACATTTTAACAGATTGCCGATGGGCCATGAGATTTGCCGATCTGGCATAATGCAGAAATTTCCGTAGCCTGTTATCAGTGTGAAATGAGTAATCGCAACATGGACGACCTACTTTCACATTAGTCAGTAATTATTCAGTAGCGTACAAATGAACGTCATTGAGTTTTGTTTACTGCAATTGACAATTTGCCTCTCAGTAGCAAATAATCTAACGTTATTATTACTTGATATTCCAGTGCTTTCTGTACAACGATGATTTGCGCAATATCAGTATACTATTCAACTGTCAAAAGTATTTGTAGAAAATGCCAAAAATAAAAAAAGATTTCAAAAACTACCAATATATAGGTGTCGTGTACATTATTACTTGTGCAAAAAATTAATAATAAGACGAATAAAATGTGCTATTGATTTTTCGAACAATAAGTTATCCTTTTTACTAATCTAAAAATACGATATTTAACTTAAAATAAACAATACACAGAAATGTTTTTTGTAACTTTTTTTTAAACTTTTCAATAAAAACAACAAAAAAAAACTCACGTATTTTCCTTTTGGTCGCCGTTGGCCGAATGCGATGGGGACGGCTGGGTCTGCTGTTTGGAGTAGGGATGGTGGTGCACCACGTTGTTGTTATTGTTGTTATTATGCATGTGCACCTTGTTGGCGTTGCTGTCGGTGGGTGAGCCCGGCGAGATTTTACCCGCCAGAGCGGTCAGCGACTGTAGCATTTTCATGGGAGTCCGTTTGGCAACCGGCTCTCGGTGCCTCCTTCGCTCGGTCTCGTTTATCCTTGAGGAAGACAGGATTATTGTACGCTTGCGGTTTGAAGGCGTCAACCCTCAAACTCTACTGTGCGTGCACGAACAAGCTACTTCTAGGGTCTCGGGCGAACTGCGAACTGCGAAACACAGGACACACTTTCGATTCACGAACCACGTTTCGCGCTCGTAGACGGCTCGAAATCTTAGCACGAGGCGCACACACTCATCACGTGGATTTAAGCACACCGACAATAACACGAAAGCACGCGGCCGAAAAGACTGGTCCCGCTGAGGTCTTGTTCGATTCTCGTACGAGCGGCGACTGATAGCGATCGATCCGACCTTTCGTTTCGTATACTCTAGAACCCAGATGGATATTGGAGCGTCTTTTGAGATCCGTTGCGACACGATCCAGCTGCGGGTGCGAATACGAAACCCTGTGGACAAGTATCGGTGACTGATAAGAATTTTATCTACATTCACGGATAATTGTGTGTGATTGTCGAAGCATGCGTCATTAAATTTAATCAACGATTTTTACTCCACGTTTGCTTTAAATTTAAAATTCGTGCCGACTGACGCAAAGAATGCAGACTGATTATTGTAATAATAATTAAAAATATAATATTATATTAAATCATGACCATCTCTGTATTTATTTTTGTTTTCACTTAATGTTTAAATTCTTTGCGTTTAATTATATTATTTTTAATACTTTCAAGAAAGTTTATCGTATTCGGAAATCAAATTAAAATTAATTCTTTATATATAACATAATTTATTGATGGAGATTATATAAAAAAATAAAAATCCAACATCTATATTACTATATTAGCTTCAAATTTTAATTTAACAAAATTTAATAAATTGTATGCGCAAAAAAAGTTTTATAAATATATTTAAATATTCAAGAATAAAAATATATCCAAGTATAAAAGAAAAGCAAAAACACACTTCTCATAATTAACGGTTAATTAGAAATTTCATCTTTTGTAACTAGACTAGTAGATGGTTATACAGATATTAGAAAATGATATAACATTATTAAAATTATGCAACATAAAGACATTATTTATCAATGAGTACAACATGCTCAGCTACTTTTCATATAAGATCTTGGCGTCTTGCAGTCTATCAACTGCAAACTGCATGTTTGGCACTGTGATCCGTCCATATGCGGGGCGTAAAATGTGGTGAAGACGAAGGAAACGCACGAAGACGGACGCCGAAGAACACGGGACGACACCGTGGAGAAAAACTGGCTAAGCGGGCGCGTACGTTGTAAACTGCTTTACAACGAGTCAATTAAAAGTTTAAGTTTAATTAGAAACTCGAGTCATGTGCGGTGCGCGGGCGAGGATGGGGGGGACAAAGGGAGAAGAGGGGGGGGTATCGTTGCCCGGTTCACCGCCTGGTTTTCTTCCTTCTCCTTCCTATCTCTCACTTTCTCGCCTCCCTGTAGTCGCCTCCCGCCTTTTCCATCTGCGTAACTCCCCAAGTCCCGAATTACCGGCTCACGAACTCCCTTTTGTTTCGCGCGCGTCTCGCAGCGGGTCAAGTCTTGGAAGCCCGACGCCCGGAAGAACGAAGAACGTGGGAGATACGTGCGCGATAGGAAGAAACTGATGGAGCTTCCAGCGGAACGATACGACGGGAGAATCCGTCGCCTGAGAATTCGAATTAGTTTCCGACTTGGCGCGAAGGAGCATTTGCCGATTTCCCGTTGCAACACAACAACAGAACTCTATGGACGGAACCGTCTTCGACTTTAACAAAACCAAAACGGAAGAATTATGAAGCAGAAAGGATGGGATTTAAAATCTTCAAATGGAGCGCGTACATTTTGCACAAACTATATATCGTACAGCTAATAAATTTGATTTGATACTCCATTTATAAATAATATTTCCAATTTTGCTATAATTGAAAAAAGTCTCAAATTTAATTAAAAAATGGAAAACACTATATTGTATTTATATATAAATGGAAACATATACATAAAATTAAGCAAAATATATATGTATATATAGTTTACTCTAAAATGTATCGGATTGCACCTTATTATTAGAAATGATTATTGTGATTTTCCATAATTTTATTTAAAATAGATAATCCAATTTTTTTCAATCGAGTTTCAATCGAATTTTTTATTTAATTCAATTCTATTCACTGTTTTCATGCTAAAGTTTAATTAAGCAAAATCAAGCACAATTATAAAATGACAATTAGTGTATATACGCGTAATATAAATTTACAATTTTTCTCAACGTATTAATCTTTTTACGTTTTAAATTCAGCATTACGGGCAATTCGGTAAGAGCATTCACACGGCATTAATTATTAATTGTATGAGATCAAGAAAGGATTTACCGGCGGTTACACAGAGTAAGGCGGACTTAAAAAGATTCGAATTTGACGTAATTCGAAGTAAAGGTTCGTCGGTTTTACTAGATCTGTTCTTGTAAAACCAAGAGAGAATTGAATAGGTACTTGCGAACCTGCCACTACGCAACGCGGAAGGAAGAAAAGTCGAGCCGACGCGACGGGTGTAAGAACTCACGGTGAAGAGATTTCAGCTTCTTGCGGATTACATTTGAAGGTCCGCCGAGGGCAAAAAGATGAGGGCGCAGGAACGCGCTAGTTCCAAGGGAGAAGGAGGCGAGGACGAAAGTGAAGTAGCGAATTCGCGAGGCGAGGACCGAAAGGGATATAATTACCGGAACTACCGGCGGTTGTCGAATGTCAAAGAGATCGCACATAATTTAACACGTGAGGCGGAAGCTGTACAAAGCGCATGATGCGGTGGGGCGGGAAAGATAGAGGAAAATAGAGGCGAGACGGAGTACGCCGTTTTTCGCGGCGTACGCCGAGAGCGACAGCGAAAAAGTGAAAAGGAGAAAAAAAGGGAATGTGGAAAGAGAGTGGAGGACAGAGAGAGAGAGAGAGAGAGACCGTATCTTGATATGCTACACTTAAGCCTTTTGTCCTGTACACATTTTTTCCTCTCTCCCTCTCTCTCTCTCTCTCTCTCTCTCTTCAGTTCTCTACTCAACTTTCCCCTCATCTTCCTCCTCCCCCTCCTCACCTCTCCTCGCCCGCGCTCACCCACACCCTCGATATACGTCGACGCTCTTTGTCGCCGCCCACTTAACGCGCTAAAGCGTCAAATTAAAAACTCGAGGCACCCTAGAAACAACGGCTATTAATCGCCCTCGCGGCAGTGATTGCCCGTTATCGTTCTTGCTCGTCGCGCCGTCGTGATTTTATAGCGCGTTTCCCCCGGTCTTTCTCACACTGACAAAACCAACTTCTCCGTACCTTTTCGGACTCACGCGGACACCACTTGGACACCTGGCCTAGCTGGAGGCGACACTTTCAAGACACCTCCTCGGAGCTGCAGAACGATGCGCGAATCGCGAGAATTATAACACTGTGACCTGAGCGGCGCGACGATCTCGTCGACGGTACCTGAGTACTACTACGACTGACGACTCGACGAGCGCAGTTGCCGACCATCGTATCTCCGGATAAGCCTTATCGGTAACCAAAGACCCCACCCTTCGTCTGTGGGACGCATCCCTCGCGTGCCTCTTTTTTACACACTCGCGTACTTCTCTGCCACGTCGGCAACGAACTTCTTCTCACAATTCTCTCGCTTACGCGCGTTCGCGTTTCTTTTTTCTTTTCTATTATACAGAGCACCCGAATCCACCTACGTCAGACTACTATTACACGTCGCTCGAGTCACCAGCTTATCCCGGATCGTCGACGAGACGGGTCTTTGGAGTAGCATGCAATCGTTCATGCGCGATCCAGACGCGTCATGACGACGCTCGGGCGACGTTTTGAATAGGCGAATCGCGTTAAGGAGCACGTTTCTCACGGAGTCCCACAATGATCATTTCTCTCCCGCACTTATGATCCATGAAGAATGTGGAGCCGCGTCGATTTTACGACGTCGCCATGTCGATCGTCATCTGCAAAGAATGTTCACCAGTTAAGAATATTACTCTCCTGTTTTAACCAAACGTCGTTGAAGTCGTCTGTTCGTATAACTCGTCAGTATCTCCAATTAAATCGGGATTATTAAAAGTAAAAAGTATATTTTTATTATTATAAAATTTTTGTGCGGACAAATTTCATTTCCTAAATATACAAAGAAATATAAAAAAAAAAGATAAAGGGCCGATAAAAGTTCGGCGAACAGAGAATAAATCAAGTCGGACGAGTGAGAAATCGACCTATTGCAATTCCACGTAGGTATACGCTTCCACCTACAATACCTATAGAATTGTAGGATACGAAAAGTGTTAATTGCCGAAGCGAGAGACCGGATGAGTGGCCCTAAAATGTGCCTAACAGCGCAGCAGGCTAAGTGCGAAAGAATGTTCGTCAATATTTTCTCACTACCAGACCGAGGCGACGAGGCAGACACCGACCGGCGTTCTTGGAGATTAGATAAGACGTGGAACGCGCTCCGTGCTGCAGTGACTTGCACAACGACGCGACGGCGTGGCATGGCGACTGCCTTGTGAAGACGCTGCCGTCGAGCAAAGCAGCGCGGATGCATTCGTGGGTGCAACGGCACAAGAAATATTTGACGTTTATTGTGTAAGTAAGTGCCCGACAATATGCGCGTCAAACCGCTAAAAGCAACGGAAATATTCAGTGGACGTGCGGCCTTACACAGCCGTTTGCCATAAATTATGGCATTATTGCCTTGACGATCGACCGAGTGACGCTCGTTGCGTGTCTTTCAAATTAGACTTCCGTAATCCGGACGGTCTTAGTGTAAAACTTTAAAACGTTGTCCGAGGTTATCGCGCAATACACGCGTCATATGGTATATAACATTTGATTGATAAGCGTAGCGATTAATACCGTTGCGGCTTCACTCGACTATAGGTATCGTGTAATATACAAGCATCATACATAATATACAAGCATCCGATAAAATCGCAAACATTTTTTTACATCCTAAAGCAATTAGAATTATGAATGTAAAAAACGTAACGTGATAATTGATTCTTTTATAAGAATTTCTTGAAAGTTAAAAGTAAAATAAGTAATATAGTTAAAATAACTACATAATGTCAATAATACATTTGTAAAATTTTGAAGAACTGTATTCACATATAGAAGAATACTTAAATTTCCTTATAAATATACAGCTTCAGGCAATACTATTGAAAAATAAGATATCTATTCAAGTGTAAGCGATAGTTTCTTTAATACATATCATATCAATTCCAAATAATAAGATATATGAAACCTTTATTATCTACAATCAGATATATTATATCTAAAAACACACACTACTTTCTCTCTCTCTCTCTCTCACACACACACACACACACACACACACACACACACACACACACACACACACACACACACACACACACACACACACACACACACACATATGTAGATATAAAATTAGTACTACACGATTTTTCCTCTTGACCCTCTTTATTTAATGATCGATAGCTTTCGAGAAAAACATAAATTCCAAGATTATTTCAGGTCGGAATTTGCAGGGCGAATATTTTTGCATATTTTATAACTTTATTACGTCATTTGACAGATATGTAAATAATAACAGATCGATGAGTAATATCAACAACCAAAGGTCTACAAAATATTGAAACGCGTTACAACAGAGCATTATTCAATATAGCAATTAAAAATTCGTTTCGACTGATATTGCGCTCGTTCGCATACATGATGTATTTCATTTCGAAATTATGTTATAAAGAGGAATTGATAATTGTTATAAAGGAATTGTTGTCAAGCCGATAAATGCAGCAAATACGAGTAAATTTATACATTTAACTATACAATATTTTCACTGAGAGGAGCCCTCTGAAAGTTTCCGTAGGAATGGCCGTTATATTCCAGCGTCGCAAGCTTCTGAAACGAGTTTCGGAAGCAAAATTTGTTCGTCGAAAAGTAAAATAAAGCATTGTAATTCAACAACGAGAAGTTTTACGTCATACTTCAGGTGATGGAGCGATTTGCTATTCCTTTGTGTGACTTTTGTGACTAACTGTTTGAAGTAACATGAGAAGAAAGCGGCAATAATTATTTGCAACGACAACATTAATCAAAATAATGAAATTTGGGGAAGGAATGTAATATGAAGGCACTTAAGAACCTGACTTGAATGTATGTGTAAATAAAAAAGAAGAAATGTCAATAGAGCACATGACCGTAATGCCGTAATAATATGGTAGGTATGACTGGATGTACAGTTGTAATCATTACGAGTTTATCGATCGAGAATTATTCCACGTAATACAGTGTAGAGACATGTTTGAAGCACGTTAGGCGTAAATAACTGGCAGATATAAGCAGGTCTGTGAGCGAAGTACGCGCCTAGTTCTCGTCCAAAATAACAATGCAGGCGGTAGGATAGTATCGTTATTGCATAGCTAAGCAACCATCACTTGTTTGCCAGGGCGAAACAGTCCCGTTTGCAAACCGACAAAGAGGTATTGTTCTTTCGAGGGATCTCTCCAGCACGCTTGGTTCCTACTATTTACACGGCCTAACTCAACATCATATCCCAAAGTTCGCACGGCTCTCTCCACGAATGACGTGCTTCAGGACAGTCACGCTTCGCGAGAGCGCATCATATAACTCTGTAATATGATTTGTCTAATTTATTTATTTATACATTTATCTTCAAGCTTTTCACGCAACGGTTGTCGAATCGTTTGCAAAATAGTTACAAACAATATGTGCTGCAGGCACATTAACAGTTAAATTTTTGTAACATACAAACTATTTGCATTGAGTGTAATAAAAAATATTAGAAATATTAAATAATAGAAAATATCAAAATGAAAAGAAAATTTTCAGAACATTCCTCACTGAAACGTTGTCGGAATCTTTTAATTTCAAGACTCATTGTTAGTTTAAGGTAAATAAAAAGTTGCACTATTTTTTCTGAATTTTTTAATGGTTATACAAAACCTATTTGCAAAAGAATAATCAGAATTCGTAACGGTTATTAACACTAAAATATATAACCACCGACATTAGCATAGAAAATAGCATTAGAAAATAGCATATATAATTTGCAGAAATTGACACACGATTTTTATAACATCAGCTTATCATACAAATGATCGAAAAACTCGAACGTATATATACCAACATATTACGAAGATGTTTCCTTCATTATTTGAGCACGGATATCATCGTGATTCTCTCAGCACCGATTTCAACGGAACGGAGTGCGGAAACAATGAAAGTACAAGAACTCGTGAGTCTGGCGCCATTCACGGGAACTTTCCGCAGAGTGCCCTAAAGTCCAGCGAGTCCAGATAAGTTATCGTCCCAGTTGGATCTCGACAACAAATCTCTCGAGGGTAACAGCGTTTTATCCAACGCGAGAACGGGACTGACCCGCGAGGAGCTTCTCGAAAGTCGACGAACGAGAAATTTTCTGAAAGTCGTTTGCGAAAAGTACGACGGTTCAATAAGCATTCGACGACTCGACAGGATCAATGAAATCGCCGATTTTAACGGAATTCTTATAAGAGAGATGCAATTTTCATTTATATAATATTACGGGAAGAGTACAGGAAGAAAAATCTATTCATGATTCATAATTTTCGATATAATACATATCGCATATCGTTTTTGCGTTGTGTATTTAAGATTATTAATGCATAAAATATATTAATTAAAAAATAAAATAATAAATATATATTACATAATATTATCCGTATATAGCAAAATTTAATCTTAGATATATGAGAAAAATTATTCATATAGAATCTTTTAAAATCGTATAGTGTAATATGAAATTTTCCTACAGAACAGGCTCTGTAATAGAGTCAGTATAGCCGCATAGTCATACAGTAGCCTCTGAAAAGTGCGATATTTGTTAGAACGACGATAAAATTACAATTATATGACATTACGTTCATGTGGAATATTACGCGCGTTATATTATTTCGTTTTTGTGCGCCGTAATAGCGCGTTCATTTTTCCTCGCTGGGCAAAATTGCGCTCATCGCGCTCCATTTAGTAAATGCGTCTCTGACCCGATTACAAATATTCCCGCGATCGAATCTTTTCCACCAGCATGCCGTTTAATACATTAAATACAAATACTCGTTATGCAACTCACATTTACGTCTGAGCGCCGCGCCGTGCAGGAATATCGTATATTTGCGATTGTAAAAGTTATAACGGTGAATGTCCGCGAGAATTCCAATGCGCCCCGGAAAAGATACTTCACCCGATAGAAATACGGTCGGTGGTAACGGGGGAGGGATGCAGAGTGTGAAGATGAAAAGTTACAAGAATGTTATTACCGCCATGAATTGCCAAAGGCAGGTTGCGTTTTCCAACCCGTCGGAAATGTTCCCCTGCGGTTCGCAGCTCGCGGCATGCTTATTTTTGCTCTTCAAACTTGTTCCATTTTCTATATCGAAATGCGAAATCTCATCGAGAGACACGAATGTAATACCATTGAAAAATGAATATCTATATATATATATATATATATATATTAATATATTATTTCGACCATTTGTTCCTACTTGTAAACGTTTATTCCTGTTTATTCACAACATATTAGCAAAAAGTAAAAAAATTCTGCTAGTTATTTTAAAACAATTTTGTACATGAAATAAGTATAGAAAGCGCCTTATACAAAATCAAAGCTTTTAATACTTATTAATATTTTTTGCGTGAATTTATATACATTTTTCCAATTCTTCAAACTATGTCAAATTTTTTAGAATTCATTTTTTATTAACTAAATTGATAGTTAAAATTTGTCTGTTATTATGATCAGTTATTTATATGATGGTGATTAAACCACGTTACTCTATTAATATACGATTCTCATATTCCTATAAATTGCAATAACTAATTAAACATATATCTCTATGTCACAATTTATACTTGCTAATTCATGCTCGGTAATTACGCGGGAGCAATAATTTACGATCAAATTTAATTATTATATAATTGTTGTTTAAGATTATACGTACTGCAATTATAAGCCATAAATTACTTTGGCGCAGTATCATTTTCAATTAAGTGTTACTTTGAAGATGTGGATAACGGTGAAATCGCGCATAAGCTGAAGATAGCTAAAGTTTGTCGATATAATGCCAATTATGAATGCAACCATAACAGGAATACCACAGACTGGAGCATTATAGTTCGCCGGATATGTTGCGGATGTTATGTAGCAGGTGTGCCGCGCTATTCGCCAACTCGATGACGATGTGTGCTCGTTATTAGCAAAATTGCGTGAGCTAATTGACTAATTAGAGATTAACGATGGATGCTAGTTCAATCGTTCCGGATGTATTGATGGATTACTGTTTTGGACCCGCGACGAGCGGCCATTATGACGCAGTTTATCGATGTGTCTCGACATTAGAATTTTTTAAATATGTACTGCACAACAATGCAGATAATTAATGCAGCAATATGACACAATGCTATCATGTAAACAATTATATCCTCGTTACCCGGTATTATATCCACAGTATACAAGTATAGTGGTAATTTACGTGTATACTATGTATTCTCTCTGTGTGCTGTTGGAGATTTGAATAAATATTGCAGAATTGCGTTCTTTCATTCCGCAAGAAAATTGTAATTTTATTTCTAGAGATGTTTATCTGTTAATCTTTAATTTTGCTGCAAATATCACTGCTAAAAAATATATATTATCTGTTAATATCGTGTGCAATAGATAACTTTAACATGGACCGACTTCTCTCTTTCGCTGATAAACGAGAAATATTCATACAAGCTACCGAATGACAGCAATGCCCATTACCGATGACACAACTAATTAATTAGTGATTAGCGACGAAAGCTCGGTCGTCCTCTGCTGTATTGATGGATTGCTATTTCCGGCCAGCTTCGATCATACATTATACGCAGCGAGTGCTCCAAATAGTCATATCAGTTGATCGACATCAGCTGAAAGCATTTCCCTTCAGATTCTGTACTCCATATATTACCTTGAGCTCCAAGAAAGAGAAATCATTGTATAAAGTTTGCTTCAAACTCGATCAATTAATTAATATAGGACGGATAATTTTTTAAGTCTTACAACTAATAAATTAATCTGTATTTTTTATATCTTTTTTATATCTTTTTACATCTGCCTATAATCATATTTGGTTATTTAATTGTCAGTTGGTTAAGAGATCTTTTTTTCGATTTAGAAGGCCGAAATATTCAAATAAAGAAAAAGATTCTCTTTAATACAATAAAATCTAGAGTATATATTCTTTTTTTCATTTGCAATTCATAATGTCATCTCACATCTATTATCTCAAAAATTTATCCACAATTTATAATCGAAAATGATTTTAGCAATAAAAAAAATTAATAAAATACTTGTTAATAAAAGCACATATCGCAAAAGTACTGTTTGTTAATCAACTCATTGTAAGACTGAAAGTGTAAAAGAAAAAGAGAGAGAGAGAGAGAGAGAAAATATAACGCTGAATATTGTAGATTAAATTCTATGAAGTGCGAAATACATTAGCGATAATACGCAAAAGTTTCGCGGTATCTCCATCGTAGAATACAGTTATTACAGAAATTTCGCGTTATGACAACTCATGTAGTAAACCTACTTGCACAATCTATATAGCCGACTTGAGTTGATACGAGATCGTGCTAAAAAACGGCAGCTTCGCTATGAAACTTTTACAAAGTAAGGCGAATCCGACGAAAGATGTAGTAGTCTGAAATCAGGGAAAAAGCTGCGACGAAAGAGCGTTTCTCGTGGGATTGATCCCGAATGGGGATAAACATTATTGACGTGGACACAACGTTACGCACAGTCTCCCACTGAGTATTTTCAATCACGAGATTACTCAATTGCAGCCTGGTTTTCCCCGCTCTCAGCTACGTTGCTTCTTTCTTCGGGAGCTCCGTTTTCCTTTTATTTGCTAAAGCGGAAAGACCGAAGCCAGATTAAAAAGCGCGACTACGACCCTCGAGAATGATTATCTCCAGTACCGACAATACAGACAAGGTAACAGGACAAGAGGGATGGATGGCTTAAATGCATCTTCCGGCTCAATCTGATTGAGTACGGCCAGAGTGAAGACGACGTAAATGTAATGGTCTCTGATTAAAAATTATTTTGCAACAATTCTTCAATTTATGTTTTATATTCTTAAAAAGTGCTTCAAAATAGAATAAAGATATTAAAAGAAAGAAAACATGGAAATTAATTTAATGACAAATTTCATACTAATTAGTAACTTTCTTATAATGTAACTTTTTAAATATGAATAACAAAGAATTTAATTTTAAGACAAATTATCCATCTTCTTAATGTTATAATTTTTTTTATATATCGCTTTGAAAAATTTTCGATTTACTTATACTAAATAACGTATAATACATTACAAATATTAATATGCCACTCAAAAGCGAATCGATCCTTTTGAAACATCTAGCATAATTGGTAATATTCAGTTTTAATTTCGGGCTTGTCGGAAATATCACTCATTTAATTAGATTGCCGTAAATCTTGTCGCTTAATAAAAGAAGAATTCTTCAGTTAATTAGCAGCTCGCCGTACCTCCATATCCCTCATCGAAATTTTAATCTCCGGTGGGACAAAAATGAACGTGGGATACTCCGCTCAACTAGAACTTCTCCGCGGAGCCAGAAGAAATGGCATTAATGCGCCGGAACAATTGTAAAAAGTAGATTAAAGCGGACAGTCACGACCGCAAATAATTCCAGCTGCGTCCGTCGCCGGATATCATAATAGTCCTGTTATTTAAATGGACGTCATCAGCGGGCACGTGACGTATCATTAAACTAGGACATTAAACTGCAAGCGTTAATCTTCTCCCCCGCGCGTACGTTTAAAACTTTTGTCCCGTGGGGTCCGGTGGCGTCCCCCTTCCTCTGATAAACCGCCTCTTCTCTTGCTTCTTTTTATCCTCCTCGACCCTCTCGGACTCACCCCACGGCTTCCCTGAGCCAAGTGCTCGGTGACACGACAAAAGTCACTTAGCTCGGCAATGAGGTAGGCTTTGGCGATTTCCACTGCCATTCTGGTATCTGTTGTCGCGTGGCAAGGGTAAATGAAGGTAAAAACCCTACGGTCGGGAAGAGAACCTTATGGAATATCTGAGAACGGAGTTTATCAACTATCCCCGTTTCTCTGCAGGGCGTAGTAGTCCATATACGAAACCGGTAGAAAGCAGCAAAAATGAAGGGAACGTCGCAGCGTATATATAAAAGTAAGCGTTCTATAGGACCAGCTTTATCATGCGCTTTGCAAAAAATGTACTACTTATTTTTATGAAATGCTTGTCATACTAAATATAATCCGCCACTGCATAATGTTACCTCTGAGTAATAAGCCGCTTTTATTTTCCTATAGTAGTTAAATGTGTACCGCTAGAATATGTACGAGAAAGCCAACGTGCAATATTAAAAAAATTGTGAAAATGTAGATTTTTCGTAATAACGTACAATAATGTTGCGTTTCACATTCTGCTAGACGTAAAATATAACTTTTGAAACACAGTGTTATAAAATATCGCATATGAGTGTTCGCGTTATAAGCTATATATATACCTTTTTAATCATGTAAAATACAACATTTTATTAAACTAATAAGTTACATCAATTTATATTTGTAACAGAAATTTTTTTTCATAATGCATTTGAAACTAAATGAAATTAAAATCATAAAATCGTTAGGAGTTTTTGCAAATAAAAAAATAATTTATAAATTAACAGCGATCTAGATCAAAACATGAAAATACCAAAGAGCTAAATTAAATAATTAAAGCTAATTTTATATACACTATTAAATCGTTAGACTTGCATAGAAGTAAAAATTGACGTTAAGTACGATTATTATACGGGGAAAGGATTCGTTGAAAATAATGAGGGTACATTGTACCACGTAATGAGAATACGATTTGTGTTTGCGCGAAGAGTTTCAAACAGCAAATCTCCGCGATACAATAATGAGCCAAGAAAACTTCCTGTGTCTCCGCTTTTCTAATTTGCCCTTAAGTTCAAGTCATATTGTTGCCGCAATTTTCTTGTAACGACTTTCATTCGAAACACGACTTTGCGGCACGTATTTTAAACTAGTTGAGCACTTTTTAACCACCAAGTTTGGACGAGAGAGCTCTCGTAACTGGCTTTAAAGTGCCGGATTTTTGTGGCGTAATAATGAAAGGAATTTTCATGTCGCTGTATTTCGCTTTGTATGCATTCAACGTTCTGAGAGTTAAATGCGAATGGGAACGCCACACCAGCACAACGTTTTGTATCAATTTTCTCACTTGGCATTACGTATTACTTTTTTTTGTGCGTTGTCTTATATTTTCCGTTTTCTCGAAAAAGAATTGTGTTTTAAAAATTTATGTGTTAAAAAATTTTTGTTACAGTCATAATGGGCTCGGTGTATAAAAAGCGATATATAAAACGATATATAAAAACCCAATCAGCGCTATTTGTGTATAAATTAGCTTTAATCATGAAGATTGTCTGAACAGTACAACTGCTCAAACAAAATTGTATCTGCAATTCAGATCGCACCAGTGATATCTACATTTACTTCTCATTAAAAATCTTTCTTTAGCGAAACTCTCATAGAAAATCCGAACAATTCAGTATATAGATGAAAAAATACTAGCATGTTATATTGTATATACGAAAAAAATAATGAAATATTATTTACTTAAAACAAATATTGCTAACTCATGAAGTTTGAAAATGCAATGAAACGTTGTTTGCAACAATGCTTCATTGCATCCTTTTATTAAAAAAGTTGACACCAGATACGTTTAGAAATTTACTAAAACAAAATTATATATAGAATGTTTGTAACAACAAAATACATATCTACTTTTCTTCTCTGTACATGCGCAGACTCAAGAAAAATAACATCCTCTGTTTTTTTTCCCCCGCGGCTTCATAAATCGCATCGATACCGGAGTGAGCTTAAACCAATCACTTAAAAATATCGATAGCTTGCCTAACTGCTTCTAGCTTAGAGAAAATTAAGTGCATTCAATGGCACATAACGAAAGGTATTTCAAGCCGGAGTTTCTGCTTTAATCTCACGTTACGAGCAACTAAAGTTCCTCGGAACGAGAATCGATACGGCGACAAAGTACGCAAATAAAGAAGCGCCCCGAGAAATAAGGTAAATTGAGAAAGTGAATTGAGCAACCGGTGATTTTCATCAACCGAGCTAGCTTGATTTGGCGCGTGCAACAGGTCCTGCTATTTACTTTGAAGAGTAAAGACTAAATCAAATTTTAGTGAGCGCCAACAAGAGTGCCTCCCTGTTTATATATCTTATTTCATTTACGCATTTATGTGTGCATATGCACCTCATAATTGAGTTCTGGTTTATGATACGTGAGATTAGTGAAAATGATATTTTGCATCTTTACCGAAAATATAGCGAACGCATAATATTACCAGGAAATATCACGCTATCATGTAGCGATTAAAATTAGTTGCGAACAAATTGGAGTAAATTAGATTAAATTAGATCGCGTTAAATGACAGGAATTTTATGCAAAACTTCCAGCAAATACGAAGTCGTTTCAAAACGCACACTAAAGTCACAGTATAATATTATTACATTATTCCATATATTAATATGTAAACTAAGTTTCGCCAGCGTATGTGCGATATTTCGCAATACTACAATATACACAGTTACTACAAATAACACAAATATGATAGTTATACACACGCGTACAATTATAGTATAATATAATGTATAATCCACATGATTATACATAATATATATATAAAGTTATACTTTTCTTTTTTTCTCGTAATGTTTAGTTTATCAAAAGACTTTTCAGGATTTGAAATAAAAAGGGCATTATCTTGGTATTCCCATTTACTATTGTCAATAATTAATAACAAAAGATAAATGCGTGTGAATACGACAAGTTAATGTACATATAATTGACTGTGCGATTCAATAAAAGAGACTGTAAATTAATTTACTGCAGCAGCTAATATCATTGTAACATATGCATCAATCGTACATTTTGAAATTGCATCTAGGTGAAATATGATATTTTGAACTAGTCATCAATTTTGTTTTTATCACTGGAAATCTTTGCGGAACAAAGAATGGTCAGACGATACGTCAACGTAACTGTCAACAAACGACATATAACTTTAGAGAGCTCGATCGTGTGCTCTCTCATAGATATATTTTATCAATGAATGGTAAACTTTATCGGAATGTTTACAGTGAAAACAGTCCGGCACATGTAAGCCCTGCAGTAGTTGCGCATATGTCGATTCTAGTGTTGACCCAAGCAACGTTTACTGCCTCCATAAGCAATTTTATCGCCGGTATGTGAAAACTGTCAAAATACGTGTTTGCAGGATTATGATGTGGCTCGTTGAGGTATTCGACGTAACAAACCTCTCATATCTTCCACATGGAAAAAACGACCAAAATAATCAATCGTTAACAACTATTAATCGTTATAAAAACATAAAAATTTGTGAGACTTCGCGGCGAATCTTATTCAAGTGCAAAATTTTTTTTCGTTAACGTCAGTAATAAAACAAAAAAAGAAGATTTTCTCTTACATATGAATTAAACTCAGTACACTGCCTCGCAACGCGCAATGCATCTCAACACCATCCGTCTCAAAAAATTTGTTTTTCTCGGAAAAATCTTTCTCGAAAATTTATTTTCCGCGTCACAGTCATAATGCATTGTCGATAAATTGTTAACCATTGAAATTTAGAGACCAGCTAATTCTCGTTCAGCATCAAATTTGAATAAATTTATGTTTGAATAATATAATTGACATAAACAGATAATAACAAATATAAAACACAATCCCTCTCATCACTGTAATTCTACCAATTACTCCATCGCATTATGCAAGTATAACGTGTAAATGTTACAGTGGCAGATCCAGAGAGTTGTTTTTTTTGGGGAGGCGGTACGACGAAATGTGAATATTTAATTATTATTGTCGTTAATGTTATTTTTAAAATTTTTTATTATTTAAAGAAATTGAGTGAACATTATTTAGTCGCAATCTCTGATAATTTTTTTTAATTCATTTAAAACCGACTTTTTCTAATATAAGAAATTTGTTCGGAGAGGCAATCGCGACGTGGTCAATCGCAACGCATAAATAAATAATTTTACTATTATATCATCTCTGGTTAAAGCTGGTCAAGTTCTCAGACGAATTAAATCGTTTCATAATTTTCAACATATATAAAATTTAATATCCGTAAAACAATGAATAATACATTTTGAAAGAAGGGTGTTTTCGCTCGCGGAAAGTAAAATTGATATCGTCTCTTATAGTTTTTGAGACGAGAAATCCAATGGTGCTAGTTAAAATTACATTAAATTATAGGAAGTCGCGACTTAAACATGTTCGTGCAGGCGCAGGACTTACCGTTGAGCCTAATATTTTTACTATTAAATATAGCATTTTTACAACAAATTCTTTATTTGTAATAAAAAGACATAATGTACACACTGCATATATCATCGACACATGCAGCGTAGTGACTTGTCTCGCGAATGACTGTGACGCCACGCATTTTTCCGACTTTAAACTCAACTTTTGATGTGTTTCCCGACATGTGACGTAATTTTAATTAGCACCATTGGATTTCTCGTCTCAAAAACTATAAGAAATGATATTAATTTTCCGCGACTTGTCTCGCGAATGACTGCGACGCCACGAAATGTGTGGAATATACGATTTTCGATACAATGAAATTATTATATTTATTCCTTTTCCTAATATTTTTCATTATGCTCACAATCTAGTGAGTTAAACTGAATGAAGAAGTTTCTATAACGTAATTTTGCGATTTCCGTACTAATTAGCGAAATAATCTTTACAGTCGCAGTATTAATCGCCAACTAATGGATGACGAATGGTAAAGCGAACGGTAAAACGAAATAAACACGTTTTTAAATTCAATCAACGATGAGTCATTGGTAGCGAGAGTGTGTTTGGAGGATGCGATAAGAATTAAGAGAGAGTGAAATGAGTCGAGCTTCGAATGAGTAATTATTTACATTCCTCATATATTAAATAACATAAAGCTGAGAATTAAACATTAACTTTCATATAGAAGAATTTATGTTATATCATAAAAAGCACAATTATTTTTAATTAAATATGTTTTATATTATTTATAAACTAACTAATCATGCGATATTTAAATTTTCTTAGTTCTACAATTCTTAGAAATGTTTTATGTAAATTTAGCCTAACAAATTATAAAATTATATGTTTATAGATATATAATATTTATTAATATTTATATATATATATATATATATATAATAATCAAGTAATTCAGTCTTGTAATTTATAATCACCTAGCGGTAAAATTCTCATCTCATATAGTGTACATCTCATCATATTATATTTCTTAAAGTAAAATTCCCAAATTTGGACTCTCATCTCGCAATATCTCTGCTCGTAGAGGAAAAGTAAAAACATTTTTGTTATTATATAATTCGAACCTAAGCTATCCTACTGAGCCTACTTAGAAATTGGTCCGTTCAGCCGTTGTTGAAATTCCGAAATTCCGAAATCTCGAGTGCTCACGACTCGCCGCGCCGGCTCGTATAAAGAGACACGGTCCGGTCCGGCGCACACCTCTGAATGTTATTCGAGCGAGTCGAAGGGTGTCGCGGCACGTTTCGAGTTACTGCAAACAACGGCAGAACTCCTACGCTCGAATTTGAAGAGTTTCAAACAAATCCAATAACACACGACGTACAAGACGCTACCGCGGCGGAAGACCAGAAAGGGAAATGCAACGTATCTGCATTGTGAATTCGCTCGGGGTCTTTTCCCGCCCGCGCGGTACTCGGCATCTCGTGCGAACGTGCGGAGGAGCGCGATGGGCTGCTCAGTGTGTGCTTCACACGTGCGCACACCTGCGCCTGCATATGCGATCCATATGCACGACACAGGCACGTGTCAGCCGCGCGAACAGCGGTATACAGGGTGTCACGCCACGAATTCCTTGTTGAATTCGGGGTACCGACCTCTCCCCCCGCCCTCCTCCGTTCCCCCCTCGAGGAAGCTCAAATGAGAGAATTCGATCGCAGTAACTTTTGTAACTTTCGCGGTCTTCTGTTGAGGGAACAATTTTAACGCACTTACGGCTTCGCAAACTTCGCGAGAAGCATCTAATTGAAGATATTTTCAAAAAATCAACGAAGTTTTATGATCTATTTATCCGTCCCGTTCCTTAATCCACACTTTAATCTCTCTCTTTGCACATATTTTTTTTTTCATTTTCAGATAATCCTCTTATCGACGCGTGGACTCCGCGATAGCTGCTGTCCTTTTCGATTTTAGCATTCTCAATGAGAGCACCACATCGCTCGAGTTCTACGATGCATCTTGCCACAAATACGCGTACTTATCAATGCTCGCGTGCTGTACCATCTAGCACGGTCTCTATCCTCCTCGTCCGGCTCGCAAGGAAGATAGCCGGCTTTATGTTCGCGCACGAACGAGTTTTAGATGTAAGCTCGCTGCTTTCATCGGTGGATGTATCGCGCATCACAAATCCGTCGCCGTCACATCCCGCGATTCCGCGAAACGAAGAAAGCGGGAAGCGCGGAGTACGTGTATGCATCTGCACGTATACGTGCTTGCGATAAAAATGGGTCGGGGAAGATGGAGTAGGTTATCGAGACTCTCTCTTCCACGATCGGTCTGAAAAGCGCCGGAGACCAATGATACGCTTCTCGGAAGTGGCATTCGGAACTCTGACGGAGCGATAGAAATATATTACCTGTGATGAGGACTAAACGTTTTTACTCTTGGTAGCATCACAATATCACCGTTTCGTGAGTTGTTCGATTTGGATATACGGCCTTACGTAATGTC
Source organism: Wasmannia auropunctata (assembly GCF_000956235.1). Classification (NCBI taxonomy): domain Eukaryota; kingdom Metazoa; phylum Arthropoda; class Insecta; order Hymenoptera; family Formicidae; genus Wasmannia; species Wasmannia auropunctata. Next base: position 1,312,094 of record NW_012027153.1, on the reverse strand, counting down.
ATAAAATATGTAACGATTCAATATCTTGTATACATATGTACAGGATAATTCTAGTAATTTTTGAGATAAATATACTCTTTTCTTACTGTTAGATAGAAAAAAATGATGGAGGAAAATCTTTCATAATAAGAAAAATAGATTTACAAAAAATATATATATAACGATTCCATTTTTTTTAAAATTGCAATTGCATTTTTCAAGTGTATCGATGTGTATTCGAAAAAAATAAAGAAATTAAGCATCATGGTAAATAATAAAGATTTTATATATGTATATGTATCTTTTTCTATATCTATTTTTTTAACAAAAAAAATATGTGCGTGTCAATTTGATTAAAGTAATTAGTATAATATGTAATAACATATACAATCAAAACATAAATGCTACACAATTGCAAAGTAAAAAATTGCTGTAATAATAGTAATCCCATACCAATACAAAAAAGACAAAGCAAAAAAGCTTGTTACACATTCTATGTATAGTAAGACGTGAATGCGCAATTGTTTAATTTCTCATAACAAATAGAGCATGAAAATTTATTTGATCTAAAAATCTTGATATTAATTTCTGTAATTTAGTTTGCCGTTGACGTAGCAAGCTTCGAGAAGTCTGACGAAGCGGGTTCAGATTTGCGAGTTAATGCCTGCCCCCAGACGCGCGTTTGCTAGTTGCAATGACCAAATCGGTCCTATCTGCGTACACGCGTGGCAGCGCCGGTACAATGGGGGAGATTACGGGGACACTACCCCTGTACGCTACGTCGAGCACGAAGATGGCGGGCCCGCGCTCATGTGATCGGGATACGTCGAAAAAACCATACACGTGGATTTCCATTTTTATGGCCGCGAGCCGCCGCTTTTGTTCCCGTGGGAGCGCCGTCTCAGTCGAGTGGTATCGGACGGCCGACCACTTTCGCCGGCCCGGTTTATGTCGTTCTTATCCCAACGTATCTTCAAGAGAAAGCAATGGCAAACGATATCGGACGGATACAAAATCGACCAGCGAACTCGCGCGCGCGGACCCACCTCCTCTGCCTGCCTGGGATGGAAGAAATTGACATAATGTATAAGATGAAGAGATGCCTTTTAAAGGTTACGCTCCAACAATGCAATAAAATTGTAAATCGTAAATAAATGTTAAAATTGTCGAAAAAACATCGATATGATACCTACTATCGCAAACGTTAAAAATAAATTATTCGATAAATACAATACCAAATCAATTATAACACAAATTTTATCGATTTTTATACCTACATAAGTATAGAGATATTTAATATTAAAAATTAAATAATATGTCCTATAATGATAATATCCAACATTATGTATATCCAATATAAAAAGTTTAAAACTGTAAAAAATTATGAAAAAGAAATATGAAATAATTTAAAAAAAATAGAAAAAAACGGAATTTAAATATTAGATATATATATTTGGCTTTAAAGTTTGTAGATGTTTATATTTTCGGATAATTTCTATCCGAACAAGTTAAACGTTTATTAGTATTGCAGATTGCGCTAATTCTCTTAAGAAAATTTTTCGTTCATGACGCCACGAGAAAAAAAGGCTATAAATGTACTATACTGTAATATACTACAAACGATTTTCGAATTTAACGAAACTGTTATCATGTTACAAAGATGGAGACGAGATGGAGACTGCTCGTACGAATAGTGCAGGTACGAAAACTTGTATAGTCATCCCGTTGCACTTGTCACGTGCAGGTGAGAGGCATTGCATATCTAGAAACCACTGCTTCTCGCTGCATCTCACATGTAAAGGTAAAGACGATGCCGAAACGCGGATGCAAACCGGGTTCTTCAGTGAGAGTGCTCTCGAGACGTGTGTTAGGGGAAAAGTTTTAACGAGACAGCCAGAGATTTCTCAGCTGGGGAGAGGGAGTAAGTCGGCGTATCGCTTTTTCCTCGGTGCTGAAGCCACCGAGGAATGTAGCCCTTCAGGGTTGAACTCCGCCGCGCGGAACCGACGTTTCGTGTTACGCAACGATCCTTCAACACGCTCCGTTCATTGCGCAACCAGTGCCTGGTACCGTAAGAAGCTTCGCTGATTTATCAGCAAAGAATTACCATGGCTGAGCAAAAAAAAAAAATATCTTCTTAAATCTCCGTGTCGCAAGAATATTGTTAGTTCGAGAGACATTTTTTGACTTAAAAATAACATTTTTGAAAGAGCACAACTTCCTGTATTCCATAATCATAAATTTCATATTAGTATCTGAGAGATCACACACAGTGCTTTCGGATGTTGTTTCCTTCTTTCCTTTTAAATCAAGATATTTTCTTGTAAAGAATTTTCTTGAATTATCACAACTTTAATAATTTATTTTTCTATAAAATTCTATCTCTATTTCTATTCAATAAAATAATTACATTATCTATAGAATGCAAAAACATATATTAAAATAATTTATGTTGGATAACAATTATTAAATTATTTAAAAAATCCGGGAGATTATAAATTTTTGTGAGAAATATAAATAAAGTGTAGTATGTCATTTTAAGATTAATTCATTATTTTTCAAATTGATGATAACGCAGTAAAATAATTTTTTCGTTATTGCACCAGGTAATCGGCCATAAAATCGATGAAGAGTTTGCTAAAAAAAAACTGCAAAATACTCGGCTGGCAATGCACAGCGAACAAACAGCGTCGCATAGTAAAATTATTTGGCGCAATTCGCTGCACACCCGCTGTACCGTGTAGACAGCTGTTCGTCCAATAAATGTGACATGCACGAAACGATTACGGAAGCGACAAGTGATAACAGTGAATTCGCTTTGCCGGGACGCTTACATAAAATTGCAGACTGCGAATGACAATATATGCCGATAAATAAAATTTTATATGTAGAACGCCGCACACATGCCGTCACCGATAGTTTTATAAAGTTACGCGATTGTGAGATTCGTAAGAGAACAAGAACTGGAGTGTATTGTTTAATTGGAAAACCGCGGATAATTGCGGAATTATTCACATCCGCTCAATCGACTGTTAAATAAACAAATGCGATGTGCGACGTAAAAGAATCCTTTATTTGTAAAACTAGCACTACAGACGCGCGCTTCGCGCGTTCTACTTAACTGCACTTTTACTTTTTACTATAATTAACTATAATTACACATCGACCTCAATAAATACAACTGTCAAAAGTCAATGCAATGACAGCCACTCACAAAAAGTTAGCGCAGCGAGAGAACCAATAAGCGTCGCGGAAAAGAGTCAACAATAATATCGAGAACAACGATACATTTCGAGTTCGAAAGGCATTATCATGTCTTTTTTTAGATAGGAGATGCCTTCAAAACGTACGACGTTTTCGAAATAATTTCTATTTTCAGAGTGTCTTCAGTGTCATGTGCTTTAATAAACGAGAGAATTTGATCGCGGCGTCTAGTTCGAAAAGAACCGTAATGCGAAACGTCCTTTTTCCAATGAAAAAGTATAATAGGTTTTCAATTTTACCATCATTGTAAACGGAGTACGGTTGTGTACCAAGCTCGGTAAATTAAAATCAAATGAAAACCAAATTACGTGCCGCGAAAGGGGAGCACGTAATTTACCGCGGGAAAAGATGCCGCGCCGCCGCAAAGCATTGAAATATTTATTATCGAAGGGTCGTTCCGATCGATCTACGCAACAACACAATAAATTAATAAAACTGTAATAAACACACAAACGGAAACCTTTTTTTATAAATAAATAGCGAAACAAACGTGATTGAGGATTTAGTCGGAGATAAAAAAATTATATGCGCGGCAATGCTTTTACGCGTTCGCTCGGTCAATAAAGAAGAGATTATTTGTCCGTTATAAAAAATATTGGCCTTTTTAGCAAATGCGTTGCCGGCACGGCCTATAGGTTATGTGCGTGCAATTTACAAGAACAAAGTTAATAACACATGCAAACGCTCTAAATCGATGTCACGACTGCCGGAGAGCATTTTCTCTTCTATACCGCAAATACTGCGCAAAGTTCGCAGATCGGACGGACCGTGAAAGCGATCCCGCAAACGCGCGGCGTTTGCCGCGCATTGGACTTGTTAATTGTTAATCGTCTCGGCCGCGCTTGCACGTCCGCGTGTACGGTACAAGCGTCACTTTATCCGCGGCCGAACAGCATGGGCGCGCGCGACGCACGGTTGCATTACCGTGATTGCAACGGCAGGAAACGCTAATTCACTAATGCGTCACTTCCACGCTCGTATGCCGCATCGTTGGTTTCGTACGCTATTGAGGATAGTTTAGGATTATATACGTTAACACGACGCGGTCGCCCTTCTTGCAGCTGGATACGTCCCCCCGTCGATTAATTGTCCCGGAGAATCTCCTCCGCTTGCACATTCTGTTTGCACATTTGCGCGCGTACTTGTTTCCCGTTATTTTATATTCGGATTAGCGTTCGCGGATAATTGCGGAAAAGTTTTGGTATCTCCGTATATATGAAGTGATTCAAAGTTTCCTTCGAATTTTTGAATAAGTTAAAACAACTTTAATTCTGCAAATTAAAATGTTATAATAATGCAATGACACGTAAATGTGGTAATGTTATTTTATCATTTTTATTTTCTTCATTATTGTCTATTATGAAGAAGATTATATCACGTAATACGAATTAATGTTTCATTAGATATTATTTTTATTATTATATCTGTTTGCCTCCTCGTCTTTTTTTTTGTATATTATTATGCATATGCAAAATAATGATTGTGCAAAAATATTAATATTGTTTGGCAGCTAGATATTAATATTCAAGAATTAAATATTAATTTTTACTCTTTTTAAAAAATTGTTTTAGTTCTTTAAATAAATTACGCAATTTACGCAAATTGTTGAAAATCCTGCATTATGATAAAAGCAAACATTTTAGGATCATTTGATGTCTAAAACAGAAATCGACAAGCGATTATAATACATATTAAAATTGAAAGTAATTGATTATCTTTCTATGTTCATCTAAAATAATCTAAAATTTTTACTTGGACGGATGCTATATTACCACTGTCAGTGCAGTTTAACTTCATATTGTGATACTATCCAGAAGTATTCTTGCCGTAATTGTGAAGTACGTATGTCACAAGTATTTTTAAAAAGTGTGTTAAGAGATTAAACAACTGAAAACAACTGAAGATATCCTAAAAGAATGCGAGCTTATTTTTTTATAACACTTTGACACTTTAAACAAGAAAGCGGTACTTTACCGGGTTTAAATTGCTAAGGATCTTGATAAATTTTAATTAAAAGATTACAATTAATTTTAACAGCATTAAATAGAAAACCATGATAAATGATTTTAATTCTGTCAAGAAGAAGCATTTGATCGCGTGATATAATCTTCGCATTACATGGTTCTGCACAATCCTATACTTCCTCTTTTCTTATTTGATGATACCGTAAGTATATACTATCGCTAATCTTAACGGAATTTTTATCCACTTTCGAAGAAAAAGCTGCTCTAAGAGCTCGGTACTGGCATTCGCATTTTCGACTGTAGACCCCTTCCCCCTCCCCCGCCATGACTTACGGGCGAAGATAAACGCGGACGCGCGCAAGATTAGAAGAGCCAGTAGAAAAGGAGTGGTACAAGAAGGGCGTGCGCGAGGAGGGTGGAAAACGGCGGAGTGGATTGCTATAAAGTTAGCTGGTTAACTCGACGAAACAACGGTACCCAAGTTAGAGCGCGAGAAGTTGGCGTCAGTTGGCACCAACGCGGCGCAGCCGTAGGAGTCGTCGGGTTGAAAGAGGGAAGTGGGTGGCGGACCCTGGCACCCCTAACTATTTCATTGTTTCATAATTGAAGCATTTGCGGTTTCACCGTTATGCATATATCCATTAAAGGGGCCGGAGCACGAAAACGCAGCGTCGTCGTCTGCGAAACTCGCCTCGTTATGGCGGCGCAGCCGTGGAACGTCTTTTCAGAAATGATCGTTGAACCGCTAGTTCTCTTGCTCGCACATATCGCTTGTCTTTCGATAATTAGACTGCCGAATATCGTGTTGTGCATGTCTGCACAATTAAATTACACAATAAAGAGAATGTTACGTCTAAATGTTCCAATTTTATTATGCAGTGATTGCGTGAATCAAGGTAATCGATCCACGTTGTTGAACGAAAAAACGGGCAGTATTTTTATTTATTTGATTAAATAGGAATTAACAATAGAGACAAGTGTATACGCTTATACACAATTATCATCAGAACAAACGAAATCTATAAGGCGGTTAATATAATTTAAATGTTCCGTGCAATTTTCGCGTTTATTATAACGGACACACAGCTTGTTGTAGATATTTATCGAATTTTCCATTGGAATTGATTGATCGTACGACACACTTTAACGCAGAAATTCAGTAGAGCGGCACGCATAGCGCGCGCGGCGAGATCGAGTTTCGAGTTAATGTTGATTAACTTATGGCCCCTCGTCGTCATTATAGCGCGCCACCGTACAGCTATCCGCGCCTCGTTTCGAGTCTTTGACAGCGGTTTAATTGCGCTCATCGAACTCGTCGAGCGATAAACATTTTTTTAACCCACCCCCACCGTCACTTTGTGCTTTTGTCGAGTTTTCACAAGCACCCATGCACGCCTCTCTGTTTGCACGATCGATGCGCAAAGGTCTACAATCGTGACCCTATCGTGGAAAATAGAACATTGTGAAGTTTTGTAAAAATGACGTTGCTTCTGCGTAAAATATACAAAAAGTGTAAAATACGTGTGCATACGTTTACTTGAAAAGAACGATTTTATTGAAAGGTCTAAAAATTTTGCTGAATACAGATCTGAAAATTAATTCTTGTTGAATTATTAAAAAATTTTGTTGGAATGTTAAAAATGATAAGCATTGCTATAAAACGTTTTAATATTCTAACAATTATTTTGACTTTCTCACAAAATTATTTTGATTATTGAACAAAAATTATTTTCAGATCTGGATCCAGCAAAATTATTCTTTCCGTGTATAATAAATAGTACTTTCAAATTCTTTAACTTGGATTTGATTTTTTCTTGATAAAAATATCGCAAAAAAAATTATTATTTATCGTAGCTCTTCGTTGAGAAAACTAAATATTGCAGTAACTAGCAAATTAAAATATTGTTACATAAAATCCTCTGCAATCAAATACCCTGACATTACTTATTCTTTAATAATTCGTAGTCGTGTTTCGAAGTTTCAAGCAAAAATCGATTTCAAATTGCCTAAAAAATCTATCAAAATCAAGATCGGACGTTTTGAATCGCCTTATATTATTAATCGCAATATCTCTCCGATAATTAATCGTCCATCTTTTATAACGTCCATATTGCAGGCCATCATTAATCAGCCGCTGCATTCTTTATCGCGCGCATTATGCCTACACAATCAGCTCGATAATTATCGAGCAAGGTACAACGTGCTGTACGCTTTCAGCAAAATAATCGTTTCGATATTTAAAAGTAATGTGAGCGGTGCAAAGAGAAAAAAAATGACAATACGAGAGGCAGTACCATACATGTATCTGCATAATGGTGCCGAATGATATAACTTAGATGATAATACATGCTGCACAATCCGCCCATACAGATAAGGCACCCCCCTTCCCCGTGCTATAAACGCCCCCTTTTAACGGTAAACACCCCTCCGTTGATAGTTTATGCTCGCACGTTGCACGCCGTACAACCGGCTCGGCTTATTTATCGCGCGTTATTTATCGACGCCTCACGTTTCTTCGCTCGTGTTCTCTTAGCATCTCGAGTGTACATCGATCGAAGTTGCGCTAATTTACTGAAGATATCGCTTCTTTTTTATATAACTTAGAGACAAAAATATATGTATACGCAATGTAGTTATTCGTACACTGAGAGAATTTTTTTTTTAATTTACCCTGCAAATCATGTTAATTATGGGACAATATAGTATTTAGACAAATTTTATTGTGCATTACAATAAGATTTTGCAGTAAAATTTATTGTAGTGCATAGTAAAATTTACCTAAATACTATATTGTCTCACAATTAACATGATTTTCAGAGTAAATTTTAAAAGAAAATTCTGTCCGTGTACAGTTATCTTCTAACTAGAAGGCAGTAAATGTAACTTAGTTTCAATAAAGAAGAGATCAGAAATGGCCATATTGCGCTATCCAACATAAAAAGAAACACAAACAAGACAAAAAGTGGCGACCAGTTATGACGTACGCATATAAGCTAATCTACCGAGAGTAACATGTAAACGTAGCGATCGGAAACGATAAGCGGATATCATCGTTGCGTGTGACGGATTGCGCGCGATACGTTTTCGCGCGGACACGGAGAGGCGTAATCCGTTCCAGTACGCTTGAGCGCGGCGGACCGCGAACCGATCATTTATTTCTATGATCATAAAGTCGTCGTGTGATACGTACGTTCGTTCTACCCTCAGCGGCGTGATATATTTTCAACCGGCCCGTGAACGAACATCGTAGATTTGTCTTTTACGTGATATCCGATTTTACGGCTAATCTAATCGTCGTGGACTATCGTTTTATCCGGCCTTGCTTCGTTTCCGATTTACGCGTACCCAAAATACCGTCTGCGATTTTGCTTCTGGAAGCACCAAAAACGAAGGAGTACAATGAAAATTTATCATTGAACGAGAGAATTATCGATTATTCAATATATAATCTGACAAGCGTCAAAATGTGAAGTTAAATTCACAAATACAGAAATACATAAATGTGGAATAATTGCGTTAGTCAGATATTTCGGATAAATTAAAATATAAAATTATTGATTCAGATATCATGTTTTGTATTATGTTACTCACATTAATTGGACAAGTCCAATAATATAAGCTCCCTTTGTATACATTTCCTTTTTAGTTCTATCATATAGATTTCAGTATATGTGTGAACAATACAATTTAAATATTCAATTCTTACGATTGATATAGATTAACAAATATTCATATATATTCCTATATGATTCCTGTATAATTCTTACGATCTCGATTTACAATTCTGACTGAACTAACGGTAAAGAGGTTAACAGAAAAATCAGTGCTATATACAATAAGCAAATCTTTAAAAGTTATCGTAATTTATCGTAAACTAGATGCTTATTTCATTCCTTTATATGTAATTAAATGCTTTCTTCAAAGACCTTTGTGCACAATTTCTATGTTCAATTTGCAAAAAGTCCTTACTTATTGTGTACGTTAAACCTTTACATTCTTCTTCTTTCAATGCAAAAAGAAACCTTAGTCTAAAATCATTTAGATTGTCAAACATCCGTACAAAGCGATGGTTAGTTCGTAAAAATATTTATCGGTGGGAATGCGCATGTTTAACAAATAGCCACGAGTCTTCCGTAAAGTAAAACGCAAACGAGCAATTCCAAAGCGGATTGCACGGGTCATGTTAAATCGAATTATAAACGTCACGACCTAATTACATCTTTCGTGCCGCCATGCATATGTAGTAAATGCGACACCGCAAAAACGAAAACACCACGTGCGAGAACACAACTCCACGCTGAAATTACGTTTCTCGCAACATCGTCGACAAAACGTTACATAAATATGCTTCGCGTAATCTAGCTCGTGGCGAATGGACCAACACGAGTCGGTTTTCGTATGGAAACTCCTCTTTCGATTTTTCAACGTTATCAAATTATATTATTAGCAATATAATATTACCATTATCGTCAATAAATGTCTTTAAATAATACGCTTTCCAAAAGTGACTCTTTTAATCTTCAATATATGTAGATATATTTGCATTTATAATTTGTATATCAATTTTTAAAAATTTATATAAAAAATAATATGTTATTATAATACACAATATAAATTACATATTATATTTTAATATAAAAAATTTTATTAATTATCAATATAAAAAATAATGTGTCATTCTTTGAATAACTATTAAAGTTAAATAAGCTTTCCGATTTTGGATAATCTGAATTTTAAATATATATAAATATTATAAAAATAGATGTTTTGTTAAAAGTAAAAATACTTTTACAAAGATTGATATTAAACATTACAATATATCCAAGAAAAATATACGTACATTTAATGACATTATAATCATAGCATAATAAATCATTGATTAATTTTAAAAGTATGCAATATTAGCATTCTCGTTTTTTATAATACACACACACACACACACACACATACACACATATTTTATATATATATATATATATATATATATATATGCTTGACCTTCATATGTGTATATGCTTGAGCATTACATTGCAGTTAATATCTATTTTCCTCGAGAATATGTAATGATCCAAGTATTACTATCAATTAAATTCAACTAGTTTTTTATATTTCCGATGATTGTAGTAACCAAGTGGAAATGCCGTCGCGTTAACGATCTCGAATTTTATGTCTATGTAAGAATCGAAAAATATCCGTGACTCTGCGATCGCACTCTCGCGGCGCGCGCGATATCGCGAAAATGTAAATTGAAACGATAAACTGCGACGGCGTCGACAGCCCCTGGTTATAATTCTCTTTGGACATCTTGCATCGGGTATATTCACGGGTGGTAATTATGTCAGTCGAGTGCGTTAACTCTCGCGATCGATGTTCCGCCAGGCTTTGATTTACCGCTTTAAAGACGTTCCTGTGACTCGTAACTGCGGATTACATAAGCCGCAGGCTAATTAACACCATTATCTGCGCTTACTTTTCTGCATCTCGTAACGAAACGTGCAGCTCAATGCACGTCCTCAGTGTCGCGAAGTCTCAAGACAGCGCGTAGTTTGATGTGGAAGTGCGAAGATAAGCATCGGAAATATAATTTTCACACAAGTCGCCTTACGTAAACTCCACGAGACCTTGTTGTCAACAACTAAAATGCCATTTGCTTAAGAACGCAGTAAACGTGTCGCAAAGGTGTTTAACATGTGAATCCACATAAATTTCCAAAAAAATTAAATCTGTAATTACTTTGACACATTTGATAAGGAAACTTAATGAAAATTATGATCATAGAATTTGAGATAAAGATGAGAGAGATCTGAGAGTATAACTATGTATAGTTCTACAGAAATACAAATTCATCCACTTTATTATACGATATCGAATTAATTTTTTTTGTAAAAGTTTTAAAATTTCAATGTTTTAATTGCAAAGTAAATGCAGTTTTACTGAATTTTAAAACAAACAAATAGATGCGTAAAAAATAACAGCAAATCTTATTTCGGAAAACGAGCAGTTAAAACTTTTATTTTGTTATGTGCAATGATTACAATGATTACACAACGCGCGACGCGCGTCCGTTGTACAAATTTCCGTCGCGAAAATATTCCTTCCGTTCGGCTGTTATTTTAGTACTACAAATTGTGTGTGTATGTGTGCAAATGCGAACGCGCGAGAAAATTCTCTTCCTCTCAACCTTACCGTTAAACAGAGCGGTACGTCGTCGTTGTCGTCGTCGTCGGTGAAGAAAAGGCGCGAGTGCTTTCTGGTTTTACCGGCGACCTTTCCGAGTTTCACCGCTCGTATTTGTATCTATACGTTTCTCGCGCGCGTATCCCTTTGCGGGCTCATTGTCGACGAAACGGCGCCCCGAGTCAAAAAACAAGCAAACTCGATGGCGATGATGACGACGGCGGCGGCGGCGGCGACGACGTCGACGTCGTCGGCAACGACTGGCCGCGAGCGCAAATAAACTCTCTCGCCTCGACGTATGCACATGGCGGTTGCGTAATAATATGAAGTCGGACGTTCTCTCTCTTACGAGTTTACTGCCTCTCCGTATACCCATCTCCTCCCGGCGCATAAGAAAACAATCAGTCAGGCGCTGATCCGCGCATGACCTACTTCTCCTTTTTATAGAATAGAGAACTTTTTTATTCCGAGGGAAAGAAAGAGAGAAAGAGAGCGTATCGCGAATACCGGATATTGGATCGTTTCTTACGTCGGGATCGAGATGTATGAGCCACGTTAAATTTTAAACGTGACGTTTGATATAGATCGAATTTATCTCAATAGAACGTATATGTGCAAAAGAAAGTTACAGACCCAAGTCTACTTTTGTTCTCGCGCGTGTAAATTTGATAACCAGAGCGTCTAAAATTTTATTTCTAAATGCAATGCAATATTTAAAATAACTGTCACTTTTAAATATTATTCTTGTAACATGGAATCATATTTCTTATTTTTTTTTGTACTTAATAATTACTTGAAACGCGGTCCTCAAGAGATGCTTTTTTTTTCTCTTCGATAACGATCGTTTTTTATATCATTGTTAATGTGACGGTAATAATCGACTGTCATTGTGACTAACAATTCTTACAGAATGCTCTTGGAAACAAAAAACGCTTGACACATTTATGGCTTGCGGGCATTGGAGAACGTTGAAATACTCCGCGCGCGCGTAATATTCAACGACACGAAAATCTCGGCAATGTCGGCCGCGCTAGAAATGTTTTCCATTTTGGATGCGACGTAATGACGACGCTTGATACGACTGTCGCGAGGAAACGGGAAATCGCGTTGTCGCGCGAACAATGGCGACGTAATTCCACGCGTGTCAGTGGAGATTCACGCACACATCTGCGATCCCCCGCCCGGGGGGAGGCGTATAAAAATTTCGCGCCAGCCCGTGAAAGAATCGCGAACACGCCGACGTGATACACGCCCAAGTGGATTCTCCTCGGCCGGACATTTAGTTGACCGTCATAAATTCTGGGCTTTGACGCTCGCGGGGAAGAGCCCGGTAACGCAGCCCGGGCTCTCTCCCGGCGGAGCTCGCGCAGTGGCCGAGATTTTTCGAGTCGCGGCTAGTAAAACTCTGCGAGAATGGATCCCGGAATGGGCACGGGGAATAAAACTAGGAGATGCAGGAAGGAAACGAAACGGGCCAACGAAACGTCGCGGTAGCTCCGGCACGGTTCCTAACTCGCAGGCACCGGGAGAAGAGGTTTGCGCAAGGGGACGTGCTCGCATCCTGTGGTTTCATAAGCGAGAGAGTACTCATTGAAAGAGTAGCGTTCAAAAAAAAAATCATCAAATAATACAATTTTGTAATAACTAGAATAGCAAAAACAAGTGAAAAATGAACAACAGTAACGGAAGTAAAAACTGGTCAATTTCCATAAAAAATGCAGGAAGAATTAAAAGTGTAAAAATTATACGTACCTACATATAATATATGTATGATAGGCCTTACTTTACAATATTGGTTTTTTTTTTAATTTTATTATTATGCAGACACATATAATAGTTTGTATTTTTACTCTCTTTTGTTCAATAAATGCAATTATATTATATTGCTAGTATTTTTTCTTCTATAATTTCTCTCACGTACCTCAGAAAGGTATCCACGGAAAATTCTGCCGACATTTATTTTCGTACTCCCGGTGAATGTACTTGTAGTAGTACTTCGAGAGAGAATGTTCGTGCCGATATCGCACACAAAAATATCCCGCTGAAATCTCGCTGGAAAATTCGGACTTCATTGTGGCTCTGAAGACCACGAGCGATGGGAGTCGATTTCGACATGCTCGAATAAATTGCACGCGAAATTCGCTTCTCACGGAGCAGCAGTTTACCGAGCAAACGGACTTAATTTCTCGATCCCGAACATTTCTCAAATTACTTAAATTATAAATCTCTAACACGATCTACGATGTGTTTTCGGACGTGTTTAAGCGGGACAATGTTTTGTCAAGTATTTCGACGACGGAGAAGCAAAATAAAATCTACCGCTCCGTAGACGCGTTTCAAAAAACTAGTCGCCGGGAACCGAATGGACATGTGAGCAAATATCACACGCGAAAAAATTTTATCCTCGTTGAAATTTCGTGTTCCATTACAACTTCGAGAATTGCAAGTCTTCATTTTTGCAAACAAGACCATTGTAAGATAAGGCGATAACTATTTTCAGATAAGACTGGAAATCGTTTTCTATTGCATAAACTATAATTTACATACTAATGTCGATATCATTCAGAACAAAAGAGTGATATTAAATTCCTCAGTAACGCTAGGTTAATCCAAGGAAAATCTGGTATGCTTCAAGTCGCTTGACCTAAATTTTTCAACTCTTCGGGCTCTTTGAGCGGATCAAACAGTTGGAAACCACAAGTCGACAAACTGTAAGCGGAAGAGACTTGTCGGCTTTACTCATCCACGATCCGAGTAACCGTGTTCTACAAAATGAATGTCTAATACGGTCATCTGAACCAGTAACGATAAAATGGAAGAGAAGTGGAAAGCGGATGTTCCAAAATAATTCTCGGTAAATTTGAAATTTGAATTATGAATTACTAATTGAATTAATTTGTGGGAGCTATATCTGTAAATATGCAAATGTGTTTAACAATATGGAAAACACAAGATGAATATTATAAATAAGTTTTGTTTATAACTGCATATATTATAAACAATCCGTATTAATTATTGATATCGTAATATTCCATAATCAGATTTTTAAAATACGATAAACAGGCAATATATATAAATAAAATAAGCAGACGCTTGATCTTCCATAATAAGATCTTATCTTGGTTAAGTTCACATAAAAGTGAAGCTATAGTGGCGCAACTAATAATATTAATTACGAGTAACTTCTCTGCGATAAATTTAATACAGACTAAAGAGAATTTTGTCGTAAAATTGTCTCTATGATATAAAATTATCTTTCACGATAGTAATATAAATTGTCACGTACATTGACAACGGAAATAACCTACGTGTGACGGAATTTCATAGTAGCAGAATTTTAGAGAAATAAAGCATACAGTGTCTCTGGTTGGTCTGACAAGCTACTTGGCAAGAGAGTACCGCACCGATATTACATATAAACCCCACCAGCGGCATTTAGATATTTGCAATTCATATCACGTCTCATGCATGCGCGATGGAGTGACTGCTGCGACCGCTCTATGTCATCGGTCGTGTCCCGCGTAACTGGTCACGGTACGTACGTGTAAAGCGATCCTCCCCCTGAAGAAATGTACCGGCTTACCAGACCTCACCTCCGGCCCGTTTCATACAAGTGCACTCATTGCTTCCGGAACACCGAATCCGACCTACTTCCATTGCCAACTAAGAGATGCGGTGCTATACGTCCTTCACAGCTTTTCCAACTAATGCAGCCAGATAATTTCGCATTTTTCACCTCTCATTTAGCAACTTAACAATATTTCAGCATTTTACTTTATAATATATATCCAAATAAAAACTCCAATAAAATTCTTGAATTCATTTTAGAGTCTCGATATTGCAGGATTCGAATATCGAGATTTTTGAAGAGCCAGAAACAGTATTCCAAAATTTAAAAATTTATAGATTTCACAATTGCATAAAATCCGAACATTCGAGGTGATATAATTTCCACATTTATTGATTCTGAACATTTGGAAATATATCAAAATTGGAAGCGTATCAAAATTTTATTTTTAATTATAAGACCATTACGAATAAAATTGTTAATTGCAATTTTTTGCAATATTTTTTTTAAATAGAGGATCTTTTGCATCTTAGTATTGATAGCCATAGACTAGCTCGACGAATTTCAATGCAGTCGATATCATCAGCGCGATTGTGTGTTTGGGACTATGGTGTTTCAATTCGGTGCCATGTAACCAGCAAAAGTCGATGCATCGTTGCATCGGAAAGTCATGCCTATCGATAGTTCATCACAAAGCACGCTACTGGCGACCGATACTCCATAAAAGCCTGCTCATCCGCTTATGACCGTACCGGCGTGAAAAACTATGCGTCAAAAATATATTTTCGCGGAAACGACACGACAGTAATGTCCGCGACAGAAAATTGAGTGAAGCAGCACTTCAGTAAATAAAATGATATCATATTTGCATTGTCTACAAAGAGGATCATCGATGCGAAATCATTTTTAATTGATTTACTAGCTGAACCCGAGTGAAATTAATCTTGTAAAACATATATGAGTACTCATTTAAGCCCCGAAAAATTGATGGTACCGCTTTATTGAATGCATTTGATAAATTACAAAGATAAAATATAATAAATTACGGAAATGGAAATTGTAATTTAAATATTATTAACGGAAACTGTAATTTAAATATTGTTAATATAATTTAAACGTTATTACTGAAAATAACACAAATCACATAGCGGACACGCTTTGCAATTCTAAATATGCAATATCGACGTAGTGTAGCTATAACATTTCCATTTGCTTCCATGAAGTGTTAACTGCACTTTGCAGTTTAAAAAGTTCGAAAAACATTTATCGTTTTTATTAACAGCTGAGCGAAAGATTAAATGTCACAGTTATGGGACGAGGCCGCTTGTTTGACAGCAGAATCACGAAGCGCAAACAATTTTGTTAACGAGTTCCAACTATTAGGCCCTATCCGAACTCAATTCTTGGTACAGATGTTCTCACGTGCGCGGAACTGGCTGGTGTGCGGCGCATAACCGGCATTAGCCTGCGTGTCACGTGCGATCACCTCCACCCGTGCGTGTGCGCCTTCCATCCCCCCACATGGATAGCACGAATGGAAATGCGCTTCCCTTCTTTGAGTCGTGCAACACCTTGCGCGGCATGCCGCGACAATAATGTTGCATTCGCGGCACGTTGATATTTCAACATCATGTATAACTTCACTTTCGTTATGTGTAAGAAGAAATTAAGGAGAATAAGATTTGCCGCCGTGCAATGGCAGCCTTGTCAAAATAAAGCGAATCAAGGTAATTATCTCGCGCAAACCAAATAAACATTTATAAAATTTATAAAAATCGATATAAAATGAGAGAGAGAAAGATATTAATATGTCGATTATTACAATTTTTATAATAATACCATAAAGATACGCAGTAAAAATTGCAATAATTTTAGTGATCTTCAACTACAGATGGCCTGTTCAACGCACATCGTATAACGCATACCTTCTCATTTTATAAGACTCGAAGTTTTTGGAATAATTTTGTATATTAGCATAATCATAACGATGTCTCTTCCGTAATTCTTAGCAGTATCATTATCGTTACATCATGGTTACGTAGTTTTTTTTAGCATATATTGTACACGCGTAATGATAATAGAACGATAGCGATATACCATTGTTGAAAGTTGAATTATTTAATGATAACGTCTCAACGTACACTCGCTCACTAAAAGGTTGCGACACTATCTTTTTTATAGGTTTCAAAACGCATTAATATTTTGCAAATGTGGACCACGATTGGTGTTATAACTGCCTTTAGACTAAAGATAGTACATCGTGGTTTGCATTTGCAAAATATTAGTTATCTATAAAGTATATATTATGTATATTAAATATAAATTAGAAACCTATAAAAAAAAGTGTCGCAACCTTTTAGTGAGCGAGTGTACATACAAAACGGAATTTGAGATATTAAAGTCGTATTGATTATTTCATAACATGTAAAGGCAAAAGATTAGACGGCAAACTAAGCGAGGCTAAAATTATAGATGAACCAGCTCCGCGTTCGATCGAACAGGAAGGACGCGACATGGAAATGAGAGAAGGGCGCGTGCACGACTCTCCCGCGCAACCCTTACGCGCGCATGCATACATATACACACCCACACACACACACGCGCATACGCACACAGTTGCGTACGCCTCTACAGCTTGTTGCGGATTATGTAGACTCTCGTTGCAACATGTGTTCGTTATATCGCTCCGACGGAGTTACCAACTCTTGACTAAGGCTTCCCTCGTCTCGACGCCCGCGCGCATGACGCGGCGCGTTTACGTACACGCGTAACAGCCCTGCGGCCGTGTGCGCACTTGTACAATGTAAATATTTTACGTAGCTACGCCGTGAATTAAGCGGCTTAAATAGATTAAGGCTGGGCGAGGCGCGGCGAATATCCGCCGTTGCGGTTGCAATCTTAACTCGGCGAGTGTCGAGTTGCTCGAATGTCATTACTGGCACTCGGATCGAAGGATTATCGAAACGTTCTCAATACATGTCGTTTGCGTCTGCGCGATTTTCCATTTCCCCTGCTTTTTTCGCGTCTCAAAATTCAAGACGATATTCAGATTTGATTCTTGTCAATTCTATGTTCGCAATTACGAAGCATCTTTAGCAGTGATCGACGGAATAATATTGTATCCACATTTTACAAATCGAATTTTCTCATCGTTTTACAAATTACTGGAAAAAATTATGGAAAGAGTACTTCCATATCTACTGATCACATTTCTTTCCAACTGGCTATAACCTGACATTTTTTCAATCTTCAGTTTTCATCTTTCAATTGCATAAACTGTGAAGTGTATCTTCTGAAGGACTCTAATAGTAACTTAAAAACTCAACTTTCGCAATTTGTTCTGTTTTTTCATTTTTCATAACTGTCGTTACATCATAAATCTGATCCACAAATCGTTAAATATACCATAATCAGAGTTAAGCGATCGTCGATAATTTGAATTAAATCCGATAATTGAATGATACAAGTATACTTTCAACGGCGAATCATGCTGAGAAACCATCAGATGAAATCCCGAAAAGAAAGAGAGAGAGAGAGGCACTTGAATCGTGTCTCACATACACACGATCAATCGATTTCTCGTCTCGTTAATCTCAGAACGTTGCTTTCATCGAATCGTCGAAGGAAGGTATCTCGTAACGAACCAGGCGGCTTTCCGTTTGTTTGCCCTGAAAACGTTAATGGCGAGATCTGCTTCTCCGTGTCCCAGAAACTGAGCGCCCGAAGGATTGACGGTCGCCAAAGTAAACTCGATGCCAGTGAGTTTATCCCAGACCGGCGTATCCCGAAGGACACGGCGCGCGATGGAAAGGATGCGAGTTTCCGGAGCACGTCGTTGTGCCCGAAAAGTTTCCGCTCTTACCGCCGAGAGTTCCCCTCCCCCTTTTTTTCTTTCAACCGTGCATCTGCCTGACCACAATAGTAAATACTTTGCGAAGATGTCTTCCAATATACGAAGAAGCATCATTCTAAGAGAATGAGCTTCTTTAATTCTGTTGATTGATCTATTCTCGATTGCAATCCTTCATAGAGGTCTAATTACATTTGATGGCAAATATTATAACAGTTCACTGCTCACTTTAAACAATCTATAATTCGCTAGAATAGTATTAATTTTATTTTTCGTATATTTTGATATAAGTGTGGATCTTACTATGTACATTTTATACATGCATATATTCTTCAAATATATTATTTTATTTCATATAACATAAAATTATATATAGAATTCTCTATCATAAATTTAAAAAATTTTAAATAATTTTAATTTTCAAATATTTCGTATTTGTAATATAAAATACATATAATAACTTTTGCACATATAATATTATAATACAAAATATTTTTTCTATATATAATTTTAATATATCATCCATTAATTATAAAATTATGTTATAACTTTATTATATTTAGTAAAAATTGCATGTAATTACATTTGTTTCATAAAATATTAGCCTACATTATATTATAAAAATATTTTATAATTTCATAAAATACGACTACAAGGAAAGCTTTTGTAATCCTTTATCGCTAGTTTATCTATCCGTTTCATAATCCATTTTAATCTCAAAAATATCACATTCATTCACATAGTAAGTTTTTCGTAATTTTTAATGTAAAATAAAAAACGTCGTAACAAAAGATCTTATATTCTTTTAATAAATATAAATATAATTTTTTCTTACTCACTTACTATCGTACTACATTTTAAATTCCATCTGTTTACAACGCGCGAATTCAAAAATGTTTCGTATGCAATTATAAAATATTTGAAAAGACGCGTGCTTAAACATCAAATGTTCTGGAGAAGCGTCAAATACCTCTTCGAGCGAGAATCAATTTCAAGGATGTGCACTCGTCAGTGCTCTCGCGAAAATTTTCGGCCGAGCAGTTTTCAACCGTTTTCCCATTTTCATCCAGGTCGTAACTCCCTAGAGCACGTCGGCCGCGCGGTAAGCGAGCGCGGTAATACTCGCGCGCATGGATGTATTCTCGTTAATAGAAATAATACTCGAGCGCTGAAAGTAAACAGGTGTACGGTAGCGCCCGGTTAATACGCCCAGTAGACATAATATACGACAGAAGTACGTGGGATAAACGACGACCAACAGGGCGAGGAGAGGTCGGGCGTTCGCCGCCGAGCGTGTATAATTTAATGTTCAGAAGCCCGCGATTATATAGGACGTTTCAATTTATCTTTCCTCAATGGGGATTTCGTGACGTCGATAGACTTCGAGTAATGGACAATTTAAGTCATAAATATATTTAAAAAATATTGTCTTAAATACAAAGAAGAAAATAGATAAAGATTTCGAGTAAACGGATGTCATTTTTAATTGCAGAAATATTCAAGTGTAAACGTTTAATAATTGTAAAAAAGCGATGGCGAGTCGAGTCGAATTGTTCCTAAGAAAAAAAAAAATCGAAACTGTTAAGGTGATCGTCGGGAACGAGTGGAAGGAAAGAAAACAGCAAACCTGAAACAATCTGTATACGCCGTAGCTTCATCTCCCCGGCTGAAGCTGATAAAACGTGCGTGTCAAGCCGTGAAGTCGTCGGCGCAGTGACTTATATTTTACGTTAACCGTGTCGTTAAACATCCTCGACGGGCCTCGCCATCGTTCGCAGATCCTATCAAGAATGTTACGACCCAATATCTCTCTCGTAGCGCCACGTTTACATCACGTACGAGCAAAACTTGCCCGGTAAACGTGACTTACTCTCGGAAATAATCGTACGTATTTGTAACAATCTTCATCAACTTTTTCAAATCTTCAGTCGCTTGAGAGTCCGAAGAACAATAACCAAATTTTTGAGTTTAGCAACATTTGTTGTTTAAGTTCAAACTTTATTGTATGCTACAATTGAATATTTTAGCTTTAAAATGTGTTTTTATTATCGTCTCATTTACCTACTATTATTTCGATCAATAGTTAAGTACAATCAATGCACTCAGCCATCGATGAAATTTAAACCGTGCGATTTAAAGGGAAAAAATAATGCCGACAAATGAACGCGCGCTTTCAGGGATCATACCAATGCCTTGATTAGCGTCTCGGGACACCTCGTTCGTTTGTCAAAGCCCGCAAGGCCGAATGCAATTAAGCGTCGTATAGAGTCCGTCGCGTCGCGTCGCGTCGCGCCACGTCGCGTCGCGTGTGCACGCTCGATAGGGCGAGAAGCGAGTTCGTTTCGTGAAACTGCCAATAATAATTAACGTCGGCACGAAGCCTCCCTCGTCCGCCCTCACCTAACGCGTACGCGCGCGCGTCTCTGTGCGCCACAGGAAGTGCCTACGGTGAGGAAGCACACCGTATAACGAACTTTCGCGAACGGACTTTGGCTTCGCTGACCTGCCAATAATTATCGATCGGCGCCCTGTACGCGTATATTTCGCAAGACGGGGACATGGCGGTGCATTGGATTTACGAGGCGATCGCATCCCCAAGGAAACATCTTTTATAACCGAGATGGAATACTAATCGTCTGCACACGTCAAAACGATAATACCGAACCGATGCCGCGGGTATTCCGTGTAATAAGAACGGCGATATCCGATTCTTTTTTGATAAAATAAATTTTATTTCTGTTTTGCTGAATAAGTTAATTAATTAACAGCGATAATTGATTGCTTCGAGCTCGTTGCGTAATGTATCATCTTTTGATACTCTGGCTTTTTCAATAACGAAATGCGCGTTATTATTTAATAATTTGAAAATTAATAGATAGTTGATAGATAACAGCGCGTACTCTCAATTTAATAATTTTGCATTTGCATGTTATTTGCGATACATAAATAAAATATATATGCATTAAACTTTCATGAATTAGTCAAAGTCAATTTACAAACGCATAATTATATGTTTCTGATATAATATATTAAAACTTCATTATTTAAAAAAAATATATGTCACTGTTATAAACTTGAGTCAAAATTCCGATCAATATTTTCAAGATTTTTGATAAAAAATTCACAATCACATTTTTTCATTATATACATATTTCAGAAGTGCAAGTGTTCTAAAAATATTTTAAGTGTTGAACAGATTTTTCTTAACGTTTAGTGTCTAATTTGTAATTTCTGTTAATTAATTTTCAGCAAATCTTTCTAAAGCAACATTTTAATGTTCCCCCGAGTATAACGAGCTATTCGAGTAATATTCGGAATGAAACAGATTTGTACGTAGTTGAACGTATACGTGTAGAGATCGTATTGAGAGCAGGGACCGACTGTGGCGAGCACAAACGCGTTCGTGTTTATGTCGAATATATCCAAGGCGGACTACGTATCCCATAGAGAGTTGTAACACTGGATTGCGCGGGCATCTCTGTACGTACATACACGCATGCAGAAACGTGGAAATGGGTGAAGAGTATTTTATTACGATGCGGCAGATAATGCTGAATGTGCTCCGTTTCGCCCCGCGTGCGTGGCGGTGTGCGCTATTACGTGGATATCTACCGAATGCCCACCACGCGACCAACTACACGCCGCTCGATATGGAATCGCAGGGAAATGCACTTGCCTTTCTATACATGGTGTCCCAGAACTGTCACCCTACTCCTCACTCAGAATTTTTTTTGTCAATGATATATATATTTTTACGAGGAAAGTTTTATTCTTACACTTTGCAAGATTAAAAATATCTTTCGTGTGTTCTTTTTTTAATTTTTAATTTAATTCTAGCACAAATACAATAAATAGATAAAAAATTAAATAAGCTTATCTAAGTTCGCAATTTTTTTCTTTATTCTTATACAATATTACTGTTCCATTTGCTATTTATTTATTTCGTCAAGAGCTAATTTAAACATTCATGCTTTGTGGCATAAATGCGATTTATTCATCAATCATTTTTCTCTGCATGCTTATGCGCTAATGAAATACTTTGTTCCGAAAATATATGAATTTGATTTTATTACGTAGAGTTGACATTAAAAAAAAGCGCGAGAAGCAAAACTCGACATTGTGTTATCTCGACGTTGTGAGCTGTACGTATAACGAAGCGATATGTGACGCTCGTTCGTTACACGCTCTCATATTAGCTGCACGAGTCAGAGAGATGATCCACGGCTACACGTTTTCCGTTGATGATTTCGAATAAGAGTTAAAAAATCAACGAGAGATCAGAAAAAATAAAAAAAATAAAAAATAAAAATCATCAATGTGTGAATTGACACGCATCAATGTTTCGTTACGTATATCGTATATGTATTTGATATAATAACAAAAAAAACATTAAAAAAAATAACAGTATACATATTTATTCGGTAGATGATAATGATTACAAAAATCCAAAGATTTCAGTCAAATTATTAGTAAAATATAAAATTTGACTTCTAAGCGATTGTGTGTAATTAATGTGTTTAATTATTGTTGAAATAAAATTTACTAATATTTTAATTATTTTTTAAATATTTTAATTACTATATATTTTTAATTATTTGATTTTAAAAAGATTTAGATAAAACAAAGAAATTACAATAAATTTAGTAAAACCAATGCTAATGCAGACGTTAATTAATAATTTTCATTTTTTTTTCCGTGTATCATGTGCAATATCAAGAAACAACTTTGTAGTTATGCGTTATAAAAAATTTCATACTGTATAAAATGTATAAAAAGTTGCTAAACAAAGTCTGCGGAAAAAAGAAAGTAGCTCACAGAATTCGATTTATCCGTGAGTTACTTTTTTCTTTACCCTTTTCATTCGAAGGTCAAATGAAAATGTTATTGTAGCTTCCGGTGGTTTTGAACATTCTCTCGAACCCGTGTTGCATTCAGAGAGGAAGCAATGGTCTGTAGCAAATGCGAAACTCGTGGTTGCACGTACATCGGTGATTAGGTTAACGCGAACGCGACCCTTTTTTTTCTCGGTACGTACGCAGAATTGTTTGGAAAAGCTGCCATCACACTCGCAAAGCCATCGTGTTTTTTTTTTTCGAAACTTCTGCAAACTGATATCTGCAATTCTCTTAAAACGTTCAAGATCGTTGACCAGTAATCGACAGTACAAGTACTTTCGGAAACTACAGCATCCCGACGATATGCAACAATGTAAATTTAGACGTTACTTTTAATCGAAAATATTTTGTTAATCATTAAACTCCTCTAAAGAAAATTCACGATAATTGTAGGAATTATTTTACATCTGAATAAAAGAGATAAATATGAGCATGATTCTTCAAAGTCAATACATCGTATTCAAATTTCTCATGCAACATGCACAAATCAAAGTAATATAATTGCTAATTTACAATTAATTTGATCAGAATACATTATTAAATATACGATACGATAAGACAAGTGTTCTCTGCATATTCATGCAAATTTATGCATGTTTATTTGATATCTATGCAACGCAAAGCAAAGACGCAGAAAGTATGTGCAATCGTACAGAATTTGCATGATATAAATGTAAGTAAAGACGACAGACTACGTAAACATGATAAAAGACTGCGTAAAAAGTTGTATGTAATATCGTTGATTAATGACCTCAGTGAAATGTATTGCATTTACGTGAACTAATAAAACGCAATTGGCGCTTCTCTACCTATATTCATGTTGTTTATAAACAATTACGTATAAATAGCGACGTAACCATTTATATAGCCGACGCAACATTAAAGATACAAGCATAGCGGTGTAAATTGCGGTCACACATGCAGTCCGTTTTTATTCTCCGCTCCTTCTATTACCCGTCATCCGTAAAAACGACTTGGATATTTTTTTGCGATAAGCCTCAAATACGCGTATCGGTTATCCACTTTCGCACAATTCTGTCCCACTTTGCGCGACCTACAGAAGTACATTGTTGCAACTTTAATCACGAACCGTCGTGGAAATTTCGCCCCGCCGCTACGTCTCATAATGAATTTCTGCGCAACATTCTGTCGCGAAAGAGAAAGCGTAGTGCAGAATTCGCGACCGCGGCGAAGCCGCTCAAGCCTCGACTCGAGCAACGTTAGCATTTTCGCGCAAGAAGTGCTTGCGCGTGTAATCAAACACCAACACAGGAAATACGCCATGTATATTCTCAGTAACCGTCGATAACTGCAACATTTGATACAAAAAACGAACGGTTATTTTATAACCGCTCATATTTCGATTAACTTTGTGCAAATCTACCGGAAAGATGCAGATATATATTATATGACGTTACAGAAAATAGATTGAATTTTGAAACGATTCGTATCTTGTTCAATTCGTTTTCTGTCAATCGTCTATCAATAATATGATATATATCGTATTTATTTTCATTATTATTATGTGCAAAATCCAGATTAACAAAAGATAACAGAGGTATTTCGAATTTATGCAGAAACAGGTGGAGATGTATCTCACGCAGGCATACATATTACCGTGTTTTAGATTTGGAAAAAAAAAGGTCAGTCTCATTAAAAAAAATGTGGAAAACATTGAGCGGATTTTCCACGGTGGATTTGTTGGTAGGGAATTCTCTGTTAAATCGGCAGCAGCAGCAGCGCTACCGCGAATTGTGTTTTCGCGAATGAGAATTAAAGTTGAGGGTGGCGGAGTGAAATTAGTAACTACGGCTTCGCCTTCCGACACGAAACGACGTAATGAGCGCTTTCGCGTGGGAAACAAAGGGCGAGAGAGAGAGTAACGGGGCTTCGGTTTCGAGGAGGGAAAAACCAGACCGCGAACGGAGCGAGCGCAGGAGAAAAAAAAAGCGGAGAAAAACTTCCCTCCCTCCACCCCCCTTCAAAAAAAACCCTCTCGCCGCGCTCCGCAATCTCTTCCCGAACGCTTCTTCGTCGCGGCGACGTAAGCACTTTCGCGTGGGAAGAGAAGTGGTTTGCTCGCGTACGTAGCCAGACATCGGCAGCGGCATTCGCGCGCTCACAGATACACACTGTAAGCCGCGCGCCGTTGCTTGTCGCAGTATGTAGTAGGCACCGTTGCATTTTTCAGCACGCCTCAGCACTTTCCACACTTCGCTCTGATCTTCGCCGAAATCTTTGCGAGCGCATGAGTGTCTTTGTGCGTTGCATTCATTATTACATATCCGCGATATGTCGAACAGCCTAGTAACTGAGATTATAATTGCAAAAATAATTATATACTGTTGTACCTCCATCTTGTATATTGTTATGAAATTATGCGACTTGACAAATTATTCATTTACATTTTTACATTTAAATAATATCAATAAACAAAGATAACGAAAAGGCTTAAATATAAGAACAAGTATTATATTGTCGTATACCCACATGTCACGTAAGTTTAAAAACGAGTTTTAATTGTCTCCAATTAGTAATTGAATTATATGATAATGTGTCATCCAGTTTAAACTGGAAAATGTTTTAAATTATTCTAGTTCTAGGAAGTATTTCTAATTCTTATATTAAATGTGGACAGTTTGTTACATTTATTTCAATACTTTTGTACGCCTTTATAAATTTTACATTTCGAAGATATACCATTTGCGAATGCCGAAATAAAAATTTAATAATAATTTGCAAGCAGCATAAATATTATCCAAATACTGTTGCCCAAATAGGAATGAGACGTAAAAGATTCTATAGTCGATCCATAAATTATTTCTAGGAGCATACGGGCATACAAATAGAGGCCATCGTTGCGCTCTGCGCACCCCGACTTCTATTCAGAGATTCCTGTTAAAAAGACGCGGCAAATGCCTCGCTTTACGTACGATAAAAACACTTACGTGCTTGAATTCCGCCCACGGTGGTTGTTTACGAGAATACGTAGCCGCAGTTGTGTTACGTTCCGGCGAGGCTATTGTCAGCGCCATGCTGTGTGCTCATAATAATTATCGAACGCGACTCCACGATAGACAGTTTTTGCAATACCACGCGCCGGATATGGTAAACGAAGTCACGTGCGATAAATGGCAAATTTAAATCCAAGAGGGATGCTGCAGCTAATAATTAACCCCCGTCGAACGCCCGGAGTTTTAGCATTTACCGTATGCAAATCGTAATATAAGGATATTTTTAAAATATAATAATTTGTAGGAATGCACAAGATTTATGTTAATTTAAACATACACGTTTTTAAGTGTTTTTAAGTTATTAAAATCTATTAGCGCATTGCTATATTTAGGCACGTTTCATGTCTCGTTAGCAATGCGATAATGAATGGACACAGCATGACGCAATAAAGAAGATAAATAACGAGAAACAAACATGATCCCTCTTCTAGGCGAGCTCTTCGCATGACGTATCCCATTACAGTGATCGCAAACCAAAGAGTCAACGTAATACGTCGAAAGTAATACATGTACGTTTCTGTATTATGACTGTATGATGTGTAGTTTGATAAACCATGCGGGAGAACAATCTTGTTCGAAACGTTTACATAGATAATCGGCCGGAGACATTTGTGTCTCGCTGGTAGCTCCGCCATCGCGGTCGTTGCAGCAAGAAATAAAAACGACGTGCACGCTGCACGTTGCAAGATCAAGCGAAATATATATCCGCTTTAATGCCACCACATCAACGTAATGTTTAAAATATGATTAAGATTTACATTTTCATTTTTCTCTTCTTTTATTCTGGCTATTACATGTGATCGCACTTGGTTCTTACGATAACCAAAATGTGATCTCGTTAAAGGAAATGAGATAGAGGGAACTTATTCCGGGAAGAACGGAACTCGTTATGTGGTTCTTACATATAATCCTTCAATTAGCCGCGTTCGTCTCTATGCGTCGAAAATAATATTTCCGTGACGTTCAACATACATGTTTGCAACGAGCGCTGATAGGAATCGGTGTAAAAGCGC
The DNA here is from genome assembly GCF_000956235.1 of Wasmannia auropunctata. NCBI lineage: Eukaryota > Metazoa > Arthropoda > Insecta > Hymenoptera > Formicidae > Wasmannia > Wasmannia auropunctata. The sequence continues at coordinate 1,284,370 of NW_012027153.1, read as the reverse complement.
AAAACCAGCATGGCGAGCGCGAGCGCTGAACGAGCGAATGCGTTGTAATCAACTAGCGACGTAGTAGATTGGCTGTCTCGCAAAAATTGCGGCTATCCGAAATTCCGAGATTAAAACCAGGAACGGCTGAAAAACTGTCGAAATCGCGAAAATACAGAATGCGCCGCCGGACGGTGCCGCGGATTATTTCCAATCAAAACGAATCGTTTTAAATCCCGAATAAACCAATCGCGTGTCCGCGCGCGTTCTATCCGACGTTCGAAAATGAAGACATCAATCGCGGTGTTTGCGTCCGGCAAAACTAATTAACTAATTCCTCGCCGTCGCACTTCTCTTATCGCTCCGAATGAGATCTAAACTGAGTTTTTGCCAGTTAATGGCGACCTGCCGTTGGTGGAGGATTTAGACTTCTTGGAAAACGTCATTAAACTTCAGTTACGTGTGCGGTGTAGCGAGAAACCATAGGTCTGCCGCTGCGATTTGAAATTAAATTTGTTCTCTAAAAGATGATTAACTTAAATTATTCCGTCCGCCTGGGAGGAGTCATATTCCAATTATTAAAATCACTGGTTTTTTAAATTATATATAATTGATATATATTGAATAGGAGTAAAAGCTAGAGATTTTGTTTATTCATAATGCAAAGCGCATCTAAATAAATATTTGATCGCAGAAATCTTCTTGCAAGCTTACGAGGTACGTGTGTCTTAAAACATTAGACAAACACTAGACAAGATCACAAGCATGTTACGTTGCATTCTAACATATTATATTTTCTATAAATGGTAATTGAGAAATATATCTAGTTCTTCTATCTTTTTCCTCTTCAAAGATATTTTAAAAATAAATAGTTATTTACGTAAATCTCCTGATGCTGTAAAACGACGCTTGTACGTTTATCCTTCACGATCTCAAGACTTTAACACTTTTACTTCAATTTTGTCTTATTTCGTTAGTAGTGTCAACTCACGCTCGTATGCACAATGACACGCGCGATTGGCAAGCATACAGAAATTGATTTTTAAATAGCGCTCTTGTTTTTTCAAGTGCAAAGAGTATAAATAGAGAGCGCGTGCAGATGCTACCTACGTAAACGTACAGAAGGAATCCGTGATCTCTTCAAGGTGCGTTTTATTTGTATTTTATTTGTAACGATCAGACCAATTGCGTCGCACATCCGCTTGTTTTCCCATATGCGAGTGCTCTGTTCGCGAATCTTCGATTCGATCGTTTTATACTTTAAAATTGGATTCCTGCCAAAGACGTATCCCGCAACGTTTTACGAGTCACATTACATTTGCGTGTAAATAACACTTTAACATCTAGAGCAGGCTCGTGGAACTGTGAAACAAAAGGAAGCACGTGCTAAAGCACAACTATGAAATAATACATTATAAAAATAGGTTACCGTATATACATGTATAATTCTGACGTAATTTAATATAATTTCCATTATTTTTCTCAATTATATAGAATTATATAAAATTATTGTGTTCATTATTACAATTATCTTTTTTTCAATCTTTTTTTGCGTACCAAATCTCCTATAGGCATGCATATCATGTAAAATGGATATATAAGAGAAATATCTCATTGTTATTCATTGCTTGTTCAGATTATTTAAAACTTATGAGTAATCTTCACAAATTATTCACTTATGACTTCACAGATGTTGTACATGTATGATATATATATGTACATATTTTAAAAAATTGTGATTTAATAAAGTTTGATATGTATTAATGGACGATTATTTTACTACAATGTAACAAAAAATTTAGCAAAAAATCACACACACATACACCAGATTTGAACTCACTGCATTTCTTTCCGAGGAACATGTTAAAATTATTAGTTATAAGATAATAAGATTATTTATTCAATAAGCAATCTTGTATTTCAGACGATTTGCGGACTAGAATAATTGTGTTTCAAGATATCGTTGTAAACTGCAAACCTGTATTTATAGAATTTCAGAATCGTATTTCCGTTTCTAATGACGACCGATGATATGAAATAATAATCTCAAGAATTTATATAATTATTGAAATAAAATCTTCCATTCTCATTTTATAGACTAATTTTATTATGTATACATAGAACGGAAGTTATGAAATTTTAAAATTGCACGGAAACTTCATTATCATTCTATGTATTTGTCACTTGTAATTGGAATTTCAAATAGAACTTTCTAGATTCAGTTTGTATCATATAGTACAAAAAGAAGTACACAAATAAAAATGAAGTTTTTGTCATCGAGCATTCGATTGAAATATGTGTATGACTTTTAAATTAGCATTTGATCTAGTCCTTGCGGCATTGATCTAATAATGTCGTTTATCACTGTCGTAATAAAATACATCCATACTTCTTCTTACTTATATAGCATTGATCTAATAATATCAGAGCTGCTGCAATGACAAAGGCACCGATACTTGCTATTTGTTATTATTGTGTCAGCCAGTATATAGCAAATAAATTTAAGTAACGATAACTAGAAATTGAAATCCGTTCCAATGCAATATATATTTTCTATTGTGTAATAACAGAATATATATGCACCCCCCCCCACACACACACGCACACACACACACACATACACACACATATATATATATGTAATATATTACATCAATCACCAGCAATGTGTCAAGAGAAGTTGAGATAAAAAAAATATTCTCGCTCTATCGCCGTAAAAATTTGAGGGTGTCTACATAAAAGCGATGAATACGGATCACTTTTCACGACCCTGTAACCAGGCCGCGGTCTAAAGTTTGCGAGCGTTAACAAGACGACGGCGGTGATGGGATAGTTTCGCGACTTTATGTTACGTAAACTTATTCTGGGTTTTCTTTCGGGGAGGTCGGTAAATTCGAGCGCCTAATTATAGAGGTGCCAGAGAGAACGCCTTTAACGCCTCCACCACCCGCTTGCTTCTTCCCACGAGAAACTCCGACGGTGGTGTGAAGGGCGCTGAAGGAGGCACTTGGCTCACCACAAACTAAGAAGTTTCAATTTCCGAACATAGTCGCGATACGATGGTGTTATTAATGCAATTAAGCAGGATTTCCTTCACACGATACGGCCTTGTTGACTACACCGATAGAAAGTAATCAAGCATTGCCATCTCTTAATATCTGCTTTCAGCGTATCACAATATGAAGACTTTGGAGAAACTCTAACGTCAATGTAGAATCATTTTTGAAATCTCGCTGCATTTTGATTAATTTGTAATTCCAATTCAGTTTGTAGTTACAAAAATTGTAGTTTTAATTATAGTTATAAAAAGATTAAACATTACTTGTATTTTAAACAAAAAAAATCAAAAAAATTTGGAAATAATATAAAAATATTAAAAACTAACATACATTTAGTATGTCTGGATTTTATGTTTTAGAAAGAAATTTTATTCATTTACCCTTCTTTATAGTATTTTTAATTTTTTTTCATTAAATATATAAAAACAAATAAAAATTTAAAACAATAAAAAAGTATATGCTCAAAATAAAATTTCAAGCACTAATCATAAAAAAATGTTTAGACATTATGGCTATAGTGTTATGTTCGGCGTAATCGCATGTCGCACAACAATACAAGTTTATTTTCCTTTTGCATACGTCAATGATTACAGCATAAATACGATTCTGTTCTCCATTTACGCGCATTTGCATTTATCTACTCTTCCACGCCTCCGTTCACCGCGATTTCGATATCGTTTGCTATCGTCGTACCTTATGATTACATAGCGTCGAATAGAAATGTATGATGAATTTTTTCATGAACACGCATCGACCACGCGATTAAAGTAGATTTTACATTGGCATACACGTAATTTACACAAGTAAATTAATAATCACTGTGATTTTGGAAAAAATATATATATATATTGCATATTTTTTGTTGTTTACAAGTTGTTTAAAGATATAATAAACATAATAAATTTTTAAAATGTTTCATTAGCAGTCATATATTCCGTTATAAAAAATATACACAAAATTTTTTGACGTTTTAATTTCGTGAGTCAAATTTTTGTTTTAATGAGTCAAATTTATCAAAAAAATATGAAATATATGTTCCATATAACATCTCTCTTTTATGATTTTATAATTGTAATTGCCGAACTACAGGCAGAATAAGTACAGATGTATTTGCAGTTGTATATGTTTGTGATATATAAGCATGTAATGCTAAATACGTATTTTTTTATGTTTGTATGTCATAGTATTTTGATTTAAGTAAATCTTATTTCACAACAACATAAATATTACAGCTGCTCGAGGAATATCTCACGCTTAATGAATTTGTAATTATAATACAGATAGAAAGAGAGAGAAAGAGAAAAAAAGAGACAGAAAAAAATGCAATGAAAAAAGTATAATAACTACTTCACAGAATTAATGTCAGAGTGATCGAAGAATTAACTTTTTTACTATAATCATGTTCATGTATCATACGCACCAGTTTTTTTTCAATGATCATGTCTCTATTAATATGATATTATGATGCATTATGCTAATTTAAAGCTTGATCTTTAGTGTAAACATGTCCTTGTATGTCGAGCAATCAGCTCGAGGTTACGTTTTATTTGCAAACTAATTACGATTGTTTTTCTCCTCATTCATTTCGGTAAAGTAAAATTCGGATTTTTGCAAAGGTGACGGCGAAAGGGGGTCAGGACACGCTGGGGACAAGGGCGACACCACTTGTTTTGGTGCCGTTCCGCTAATACCGCCGAGCCCGTACTCACCTCTCCGAGTTCGTGCTCCGTCTACAAAGTGGGGAAAATAGTAGCTTTGACGGGGGTCTCTTTCGAGCCGAGCTCGTCCTATACGCGGACCTCTTTCTCAATTCGCACCGCAAACGCCGAGAACTTCCGCGAACGACAATTCGGTCTTCCACTTCGCCGTGTCGTTTCTCACTATCGAAAGAAGGTGTCGAGCGGAGCGAGCTATGCGCAGACAATACCAGCGAGCGTGGTGACTGCCGCGAGACTTTGGCACAAGCATCACGTGCCGCGATAAAGCAACGTGCCCGGTCGAGACGCAAGGTCGGTCGACCTACAATGCAGTGGGAAAGTCTTTTTCGGAAGACTCAACACGTCGAAGCGCATCTCGTGGATTTAACCCTTCTGGTACGTGTAACGACTATAATACGCGACGTTACATGTTCGTTGTAACACATTTGTCGGCTATCGTAAGATATTACGAAAATTTCACATAAAACTTGATGAATAATTTAGATTTTATTATTTCATCAACAAAATTTTTGTCCTTGAAATTCAAGTAATATTTGTGAGTTATAAGTAATTGAAGTTAAATTAACATCAGAACTAGTCTATATAAATAAATTTCTATATAAAATTCTATATAAATAAAAAGGTTTAATAGAAATTTAATAGAATATTGCTTATTTCTGAAAAAATAGATCTGAATATATATAACTCAGTTATAAAGAATTACTATATATTTATATAAAATGTGAAAATTTATCGGTTTTGAATAAAAATACCAATCTTCCACGAAAAAAATCTGTTAAGGAAAAATTGAATTCCTATTAATCAAAAACTCATCAAACACTCATCGACTTAACCGTTGCGTGTTGCAACTATAGCCGGTAGATCGATGTAACACGTGTATCGTCTATAACCGGCGACTAAGAGTCTCACTATAAAACTTTGAGTATACCGTTTATGCATGACTGCTCAATATTTAACTAATGGTCTGTTGTAGCTTCTAAACGATGAGTAACAACACAACAGAAGTTTCCTCTTTCAATATTCCTAACTTTTGAAACTAACGATTTTTTGGAATTATTTCTAAAAGCCACAAATTAAAATAAAATAACGTTCTCAATATAATATATTATTGCATTTTATATATCCGTAAGGCAACAAACTCTTTTTCGTTACAAAACACATTTACTCCAGTTTCCGTTTTCACAAACGTTAAAATTAAGTGACGTTCAATTGATTGTCACACGCCGGCTTTTATATAGAGATTGAATTGGAAAGAGATAGGGAATCTCAGTTAAACCTCGGTTTAATCTTTAACTAATGTTTATGGGAACGCACAGCAGTCAGATTACCGAAATGTAAATTATGCCGGTTTCGAAACAAACGGCTTATAGACGCGCGTCCATCATGACGCCGGCGTGCCCCGATTCATGAATGCGTCGCATTCATAATTCTAACATTGTCGATGTGTACCGCGCGTGACGAGGTCTAATGTAGCGTATAACGAAGCGAACGATCCAGCGACGCAATCGATACGACTTTGAGTAACAACTGGCGAGTAACTCGTCGAACGTGATAGTATCAAGTATAGAGAAGGTCAGCGTCGACGTTTGCACAAACAATTGCCCGGCGTTTGCTATTAATAAGTATTATATAAAGGGACAAAAGAGTGTGTGTACGCAACGTTTCGACAAAATGGGGGCCTTTGGAAACGTAACAATTCCGAAGAACTTGAAATAATAGTAACACATGCGAAACGTACTGTTTTTTCCACATGCCTCGCGAGCCCAAGGACGCCGTACGCTAATAATCGATAAGGTCAGCTCGCCATTCAATCGTTCGATTTCAAAGTAAGTTTAATTTCCATATTCCGGAGTAGTTTCAAAGTATTTCCACGGGAAGACGACAAGAAAATGTGCAACAAAATTGATTTTCGCATATAATCAGCGTTTTTTTCGCTAATAGAGAATCCCTAGCCGAGTGTTTCCTCGTTTATTGCGTTAAACTTTCCCACGATACTGCAATGTAAAATACGAGCCACGCGGCTCCGATAATTTTCATGCATGCGACGCGCAACATGATCGATGCATTTTCATGAATAAGAAGGTGCACGTTTGACGAAATATCGTCAATTCTAGCATCAATTATTTTCTATTAGAATAAGCAACGATTCGTTTTCTAAGAGAAAGAGCTAGCTCTGATGTCAAAACTAGGAAAATAATAACAATCGATGTGTACACGTGTGTGTATATATATATAAATTTTTGTTCTTCCTTAACGCCTGCAGATTCATAACGATTCACAATTAATGCAAATTTGGAAATTCATACGAGGCGGAGCGAATATACCGGTGTGCCACTTTGAAGTCACATTAGACCGCTATAGCGCGAGCTAAACGCTGTTAAACGTCACGTGTCACGTGCGAGATCGTTTGGACGAACATAGGGAATGCACGATGTAAAAGCCGTGTCGCACATTAATAGAACGGTATGGAATGTGGGAATTCGCGGGACACGCGCCGAATAACTCGAAAACGCCTGCACTTCTCCTGCGCCGCACATGTTTAGCCAAACAGCTGTCCGCCAGTCACGCTTATCGAATCAACTACACCGGACGACTTCAACCACGTTCAACCTGCATTACCCAGAAACAATAGGGAATCGCTCTAAATAGCCTACCTACCCAATAGTCATAATCCAAAGCTGTTTTTCCACTGGTAATCAACGAGCCTGTTCCCCGAGCACCGCTGGCCTCCCTCGTGAATTTCTCTCGCAGGATGCGTGCAGTTTCTCACTAGGCGAACGTATCAACGCCACGTCGGCATGTTACAAATCATCATGCGATCACGTTTAGATGGGAATTCCAGCTGCTCTTAATCCTCCACGATGATTATCTTGCGGATCAATCGATAACGTTACTCGATTACTATCGGGATTATCGGAGCACCGTCGTGTCCTTTGTAGAGAGGGATGACTGCGCAAACAGGACGATATCACGACGAACCAATAGAGATACAGTTCGTCTTCAATTGATCCTTTCACCAATCGGAAATGAGTCAACACGAAACAAATTTGACTAATGGATCACGGCTCGAACAGCCGTGTCCCTCGTTGAACGATGATTCGTGATGATCCGAAGGTATAAATAACACACAAGTCAGTCGTGCACAAGAGGACCTTATACGTGCCCTTCGGCAATTCTTCTATTTATCACGAGACGACCGAAACACTCGGACAGACGTGCTTTTCGTCGAGATCCCTGACCGCGGCACGGGTCGTATGAGTACTTCGCGATATCCTCGGACAATTCTCGCGGCCACGCGCGTGGACGATTTCGAAATAGTCGAGGGCACTCGTTTTAGCGAGAGGGAAGGACGACCGGAAGAAGGGAGCACACTTGCCGCACGAGGGACTGCCCTACGACGATCACGTTCGCCGATGCGAACAGGTGGGCACACGCTCGACAAGTCACGTCGCGGCGCAAAACACGCGAATCTCGCGAGTTCCGTGATACCGACAATAGAATAGGATACGCACGCGTCGTCGCGACGGTTTGACGTCGACTGAGGTGGCACGGGTACGGCGCCTCGCGCCTGTCCGTCCCTGCTTTGCCGCCTCCACCACCACCACCGCCGCCGCCGCCGACGCCGCCGACGCCGCCGCCACCGCCGCCGTTGCCGTCGCCGCTGCTACCACCACCACCGTCGCCACCACCACCACCACCACCACCGCCGCCGCCGCCGCCGCCGCCGCCGCGACGCTGCCCCACCAAAACGCAGAAGCGCCACCGACGCCTACACCCTCACCGGGTTGCTGTTCTGTACCCCTGACGTCTCTTCCACAGGCCGCGAAAGCTCCGACGTCGCGTCATTCGGTGTCGTTGCGACCACGAGGGTGGACGTCGCGACGCGATTCAACCAATATTGTTGTTATGATAATTAAAGAATTTAATTTAAGACAATGCTGCATATATGTACTTATATCTTATTATATTATATTTTTAAAGCTTTATACAATAGATAAAAATATTCTCTTTTAGTCAGTTATTGAGTTTTATCTTCTTATTAATTAAAGACTCGATTCCTACGTGTTGTTTATGTATCTTAAAATAAATATTTTTAACTAAATTCATTTAAGATTTTATCTAAAATAAAATAGAGTTGATTAAGTATGTATATTAAATAATAAATGCAGTCTTTAGATTTTCGAATCATAAAATATGAATAGCCTTGTGATTTTTTGAAAATTATTGAATCCCTTTGATCGAAAGTTTGAAAAATATAATTATTTTGCTTTTAACGCAAACAGATTTTACTTTTAATAGTGATATAATGTATAGTGAATATATAACTTTGAATGTAGTACATTTTTTAAATACATTCTTAAATATTATTTCATTGTAATTATATTGATCTAATTATTTCAGTGTGAGTAATATTATTATCATAACAACAAATGCATCTAAAATTTTTGATTGACATTATTTATGGACGTATACATTACTTATGGACGTGTTATCTTTTTGTAATAGCAACATTTTATTCATATGACGGTACATATTAATACGCATTCATCTGAATGCAACAGTACGGTTATAAAATACGGATGCGATATTCCTCGAAGGGTCGGAACTCATGGCTATCATTGCGAATGCAAACGAGTTACGAGAAATGAGGCAGAGTAAATGAAACCACCGTTTCGTGCGCGCGGGAAGCGCACTGACGCCGGTGTTAGCGTTCTCGGGATGGAAGCCGCATGCTCGCCGCTTAGCTATACCGCTACCGCGTCATTCGTCGTCGTTACCGCCCGGAGGAAAAAGCGCTGACGCTACCAAACGCAGCAACATGTCGCGGTGAATCCGAACAGCAAAGGAGGAGCATCCCGTTGCATCCGTTCTCTCGACAGTTCTCAATCGACCGACGCTTCGCGACACGGTTCGCTTGCCGGCGCGGGGATGACTTCCGGCGCGAAGGAAAGTCCGGACGCTTTGCGACCGCTTTCGCGACTATGACTTTATGACGAACGCGCGCGCGACAGTAATCGGACAAGATGCCGTAACGAGTTGAGATGCAACTGCGTCTCCGACATAGGGAATAGAGGTTCAGTGTGGTCCGCGTCCACACCACGACGAGTGCCTCAAGTTGCTGGGAATGGTTAACATGGATAACATGGATAACCGGCGTGGACGACGAGCGAGAGAACCGACTACAAAGAACCATAATTATGCGGTAGGCGGTTTTTGGTGGCGCGCACGAGCGCCCGGTGCCCGCGTCGCGCGTTCCATTATGACGTTAGTATGCACCCGCGAATGGCCGCCACTTGGCCATTTGTCATGACTGTCGCAAGTTCGCCCAGTTTAATGCATCCGCGCCCTCGAGCCGTTGCCGCTTTCACCCGGACGTCTCGCCTTTGCCGCAATTTTGGAGTGGCAACGCCGTTAACAGGCGGCGTTTCCTTGGGCGCACAAAGCAACAGCAGTCGCGTTCTGAGGTTCGCGCGGCCGGGCTTGACTGATGCCGGGGGTTTGGCTGCGAAAGACGTCGCCGTGTTCAAGCGAGAGCGATCGATCCGTTTCCGATGTTAATGCTCGAAATGATAGGAATAGGAATAGGAATTACTCAAAGTTTTTTTAATCGTATTTTTTTACCTATATGATATTTGGATTAAAAATTAATTATTGGTGTTGCGTGCGAGGCATACGCGTGTGTACATACAAAAAAAATACGTATAGTTTCGTTAAAGTTTTTAAGTTATAAGTCATCCCCCCTATAATTACATTTTATCACGAAAAATCGATTTTTCCTCATTGTTGTACCATTTATCAACGCAAAGATTAATTTACAACACGATTAATTTTAATCTGGTGTGCTATTGATAAAGATTCGTAAAACAATCACAACTCGCGCACAACGGGACTTATGCAGTATCGCAAATTTGCGTAAATGAATTAATGCTCCCGAACTGCCACATTAGCACGGCCAAATTGTTGGCGGTGACAGTTCCATCAATGACTTATTATCGGTGGCGATTGCAGTGATAACAATAAATAAACCCGTTGCTCCATATTGATAATCTATTATTCACTCTGAGTTTTCTTAGCGTGCGAACGAGTCACTCTCTTCGAGAAGAAGAGAACATACGTTTTCAAGAGAAACGAATCTTAAATTCGCGCGTGATCGCAAACTAAACTGACGCGTACGTCGATCAAACGATCATAAAAATGTAAGAATGTGAATTATGATAATTAATTCGCATACGTTTGCATTATTTTTCGCGAACGCAGATTGATAAACTGCGCAATGTAGAATCGACGGCAAATTGAAATTATTCACTCTTGCCATTAGCATTTCGCGTAACTGCGTTTTGAATTTTTAAGTGAGACATTTCCGAATCATTGCAAAACTTTCTTTCCTTCATTATGCGGTGCTCACGCGCGTTAATTCAATGTAATTTCAAATTTGTTTTAATTATCAGCAGTACGCCCCGTAATAAGCGTAAGAACAAAGCTGGATGGAATTTTTTGCCTACTTGTTTATATACAACATTAACCGGTTCAAATTATACAAAAACTGGCAAAATTAAAAGCAATAAATTTTTACATGGCTTTCAAAGAACGGTGTATACTGTGAAATTTGTACGGCGAGGTAGTGTAGCGCACACCTGTGTAAAGTTTGGAAAATGAGTCAAGTAAGTATCATGAATTCATGTGGTGTGCACCTTCGCTGTGCACAGTTGTGGTAAATGACAGCTTGATATTGACATGGGCAGCTGCGCAAAGCATTTAAATCGCGCCAGTTTTGTCACTTATTAACGTAACATCTCAGAAATTGATCTGCAGAAGAATTGAGTAGACTGTACTTATCACATGCTTATTTGCTACATTGTCCGTTGGGGAATTACCTAGAAGAATGAGAGACAAAACCTCATTAATAATTTATGATCTCCTTAAATGCCCGTATAACAATACTGCTTCATGTGACTTATCTGTTATTACCGCAAATCTATTATTTGTACGTAAAAGAGCTATGGAAGTTATGACTTAACAACGTTAAGCATATAATATTGTTACTATCCATAGAATTAACTATTTTATTTAATTAGTTCCATACGTAACTTATTTTTCACGTACAAGTCACATGAAAGATAAAATAACTCGGGATATTTTTTAAAAGACATCATCTTTCAATATGTAGAACTATTTAAAAAATACCGAATTTATGTAAGTACATCAATTTATGTGTCTACAAAAATAAAAATAAAAATAAAATAATGAAAATCGGTTTTTGGTCGCAATATTAATAAAAGATATATGAGCAGCGCAGTAATAAAAACAATAATTTTATTATTTTTTCTATAACTGCAGTGCGCATTTCTATTTTGAAAATTTGCTCAATAGTAAGTAGTGGTACGTCTTATATTGCCATTTTACATTCAGAAATGTAATCTCTAAGAAAAATAAATAGATGGCTTTATAACTTCGACATTTTTCATCAATTTTATCTATTTATTTTTCGATACAGAAGTTAATACAATAACATTTGGAGAGGCGTCGTGCCGTAAAAGTTTAGTGAAATAGCACTTTTGATGGTTACGCTGGGTTATTTATGGCTTATGAAAGGGTGAGAATGCATGGCAGAGCATGGCCAACTTGAAAAACCGACTGTTGCATACGAGACTAAATAATAACAACGTTAGTTGCGTTATTATTTATGACTCGCCGAACTCTCGCGGGTAAACGCCGCGTAAACCAGTGAAAACTACGAGTTTCCAATGCGTAACCAAGCGAAGCGATATTTTCTCGAGTATCGATTTTACGAGCGCGAATATATATATATATATATATATATATATATATATATATATACATATTACCAGTATAATTTAGCTGATCACGCTTTATCCGCTGTGCAAACCTTTCTAACCCCTAAGAATGTGCCGCTGACGGCAAAGTTGCCGCCTCGAGAGTAGAACTTTTTAGAACTTTACAGGGAGAAGCGGAGATTAGCCCTCGGGAGTTTTAGTTCCCGCTCTGACAATGAGTAGAATTCAGAAAGGTCTCATTGCGGCGGGAAAAAAAAGATCGAGCGCTCGTTTAGGACTCGCCCGTTCAATGAACTGTAAAGATCAAGTAGAGAAAAAGTCGCATCAAAGAAAACCGTCAATAAAACGCAGCAATTAAAACATAAATCAAATATTTCTTATACATGTAGATATAAACAGAGAAAATAAAAAGATTATCGCTTTATAATATAAAAGAACAACAAATTTATTTGCTTTATTTATCTATTAATATTATGTATTTTTGGATATTTGTCAAATGTTTTTTTACAATTTTTTTTAAATTAAATCGTCGCAACATAACTATTAAAATTCTTAGTATACATAATTTTTAGTATTTTTAAATAATTAAATGCTTTTTTTAAGTAAATGTAAACTTCACATTTAATATATTATAATAATTTAGTATATTATATATCTAATAATTTAATATTATAATCGCGACATAATTATTCAATTGAATCATAATTTAAGCCATATTGTCACGGCATGTTAATTCTCAAATTCACCTTCATACCATTGGTCTGATTTCCTTTGGTCGCTGAGTCGCTTTCGGAACTCTCAAAGACTATTTGCGCAATAAGCATTGTGGTTCTATAGTGGTATTAATCTTTAATTGCATTTTCATGTAGGTGTATTACTACTCGAGTAATAATGTCCACCAGAACATGGCCTCGTGTTTCGCATTCTAATTGGATTCTCTAGAAAGCTTACGAATTCTCGTTTAGCGTCCGCTTCATTACTTCGCCGTTATTAATATTTACTTTACTTCTGTTTGCTATCGTTTTGTCGCGACAGTCGTAAGAAAGCGTCCTTTGTGCTTAGTTCCAAACCGTTTTTAGCAAGACGCCGCTAGTTCGAACGCTCGCCGGCAATTACGTTAATAATGCAATCTCATTTACGTCAGTCGGGAATTACATCTAAAATAGCTAGTGTAGAACATGGCTTAAATGCGAGAATAAGCAGATTAACCAGCAGCCCTTCGTACGTCTTACGTCCCATCAGACAGTTGATTTGTCTGCTGGTGTAGATAGAATCGTGATTATTGTAATTTTAATGAATGACTTCTATAATTGCACGTCATAGTTAACACGCAGACTAAAGCGAGCCAATAAATTTATCAGGGATATAAAACGTCTACGCGCAGACATTTTTCAATTCATATTCAATCAACAATGATGTAAAAAAGTTATAGGATTTTCTTAATAATTAATCGATTACATAGATTCATTATACAATTTTAATTTCTTTTAGATAAATGAATGTAAACATCAAATATTATAATGAAATAAAAAATAAATTATGTCCGTTCAACATAAAAAAAAAATTGTATGATTTCTTAAATATATAAATTATTACATATTTAAAATGCTTTACATTGGAACTATACTTGTAAGTTCTCATATAAATCTTGTAAAAGGAACTAATGATTTAAGATTCGTTATGCTTCTTATCAACAAAGCAAAATCAGGTCACGTATTTCGAAATTGTTGAGAAGATTTCCTTTATAATAACATCTTCAAAATTTTCCTTTGTTGTATTTAGTAGTTCTAGTAAGTTAAAACCGATGCGGTGGACCAATAGCATCGAAGTTTCTGCAGAAACTTGGCGTATGCTGGAAGTCATCCTATTCTCTATGTACTCTAGCTGGCTTCTGGAGCAACGACTTCGACCAGCAGTGAAGTTCGGGTTATCCCCGTAGCATTAATTAACCCCGGTCGTGGCCCATGGCAAAGGAACAAAAGGTTTCCTTTTCCGTCGCAGCCGAGAGAGGCGAAGCCTCGGCTTTTCGTTTTTTCTCGCGCATCGTTGCACAACATTGCTGGATATACCTAACCCAGTAGATGGACCAAGCGCTGTGTGATTTTCTAGTAGCCTTTTGATCATTGTTCCGACCGATTCGTATAATTCAGTGAAAGTCATAAGAAACAAAAAGCAGCGTATTCTCCGAATTTATTCTATCGTAAACGTTTAAACTAAAGGCTCAACGCAAATTACGACAGGTGTATGTATGCGAAATAATTAACAAAATTTAGATTGAAGAAATTTTTCTAGTTATATGCGAAAAAAAAAATTAGTGCGCGTTACCGCAGTGTACCTCACGCACGCGAGCACGAAACCGCATTACAACAATATGCTTTAATAATAACTTTACAGACACATGATCTCCAGGTTTCTCTTTCTCTAACCGCGGAAATTTTTTTAGCTCCACGAACCAGCATACAGACCGGATTATCTAACGCTTCAACAATCCGACGTAATTATATACAACGCAATTTAATTAAATTGTCAGCGTATAACGGTATCATGTTGTACGCGCTCACGAATATAAATCATATAGATTGGAACGTATCTATAGTAATTTATCAGTATCGCCGAGAACTTGACAAATATGAGGACTATAATTATTATCAGGCAGATTTAAAAAGCTTTGCGAGAAGGGGAGGGGAGGGGGAGAAGCTATCATCGTGAGTGGAATCGTTCAATGCGCTTGAATGGATCCGCTTGTTTCTGCGGAGAATCAATCTCGCGGCAGCGTGTACGCGGTTGCTTGCGAACCTGCGCATATATCGATATATAGATAGCGGCATCAGGCGCTTCTAGAGCCCGCTTAATATTCATAACGTCTTTCCCTCTTGGCAACTCCAAACACATTTTAATAACATTTTTTATGGGGCGCTCGACCTCGACGCCTCAAAAGCGTCACGGCGGAGCTCAGCGCGCGCGCGTCGGCCTTTCCTCTCCGTTCGCGTTTTTCCACGATGTGGAATATTCTCTGTCCCGACCCCTGACCTCTCCGCGCCACCGCCCGAACATCACCAACCCTTTCCCCGGCGCGTCTACTTCTTGCAAAAGTCGGCCACGAGGCATCCAACTTGTCCGAAGTTGCGTCGAGAAATGAATCGAAAACGCCCGCACGCTTCCGGTTGTTTTCGCAACGCGATATTCCCGCCGAGAAAAGATGATCATACTGAAATATGTGAAAGCGATTGCTTCTTGCTTTATTCCTCATGTCTTCTTTTATCTTTTTCTCGTGCCCTAAAACCATAAAGAAGCGCACCTTACGCGACGTCTCTATGACATTTCGAGTCAATGTTATCATGAATATTTTAAACAATTCGTAAACTCCTTTATATGGATCCGTGTAAAAGATTGATGTCGCATTCGGTTGTGTGCGAGTATGCAACAGTCCAAGGTCCACAGTCTCAAAACTGACTCAATCCCTCTAACTGGGATTAGTCAACTGGGATGGACTATGAACTTGCAACTATGATTAGAATTATGAACTCAAACACAACTCAATGCGACATCAATTTTTTTTTCTTCCGTTGAAAATGACTTGAATGCAAGTCGAAATGCGTACTTACGGCTCTCTACTTTGTAATTTGTGTAATGACTTGACGTAATTAATGACTTCATTAATGACTCATTAATAATTAAATTATTATATTGTGAAAGATTCGTGTACTTATTTGTGTATTTCTCTAAGTGTCACATCGACTCTCAATATTCCGTATTTTACCTTTCTTTCAGTTTCTAATTTCCAGTTTCTCATATGTTATTCAAATAAAAAAGTCATGAACATCCTCATTTCTCTTATTGTCACAGAAAACATAGATGTTATGATGCTTTTTACAAATCAATATTTTATTGTATAAAAGTACTCTTACATATTTTCTCTTTAAAATTCGTTTCTCTAAAAATGAAATCTTTTTTTTTTCTTCTTTCCCGGAAAACTCCATTTAGAGCTAAATGCTCTTAAAATTACTGTAACCAAAGTTTGAAATTTGTTACGTTTAACACGGTTACTTACGACAACGTGATACGATTCTTCATGCAATGAAGATTACGAAAACGTATTTCCGTACGGACGACGCGCACACTGTCGGAACAATGTTGGATTATCACGAAGCGGAATAATCCGATCTTACGACAAGGAAGATCTTACGCGCAGCGGGATTCCGCACGGGAGTCGCGCCAACCGCGTTTTTCCGACGTATACATACACGGGAGTCAGGAAGAAAGGTAAATCGGTTTTACATCTCGACTGCATGTCGACGGAGAATAATGCAGCGCCGTCGGCGTGGCGCTATAAGGAGAGAGATGAGAAATTAAGTGAACCGTGGCGGATCGCATCGCCGACGAAGACGCACTCGCTTAAGCCGCTCCCGACGCATTCGAGCGCGTGCATTCAGTATGGAAAATAATATTTGTTCGCGGATATGCTATTCCCGCGCCGTTCACCGTCGCGTCCTTCCACGAATATATCTTTCTGTTGAATCCTCCACACCAGAGATCGTGCGCTTGTCTGACTGACTCCCAACGTATCAAATCGCTTCTGATTTTGCTGGCAGATCTTTGCTGCGCAACCGGAATTCGGTTCCTTCATCGAAATCTCCTGGAGATTGTGCCGTGTGTAAATCGAATTTCATTACTTCTGCAGCAATAACGTATAACATTCGTAGAATCGCATAAAGTATGGCTCTCATGACAATTCAGGTGTCTCGGCCAATTTTGAAAGTAAAGATCTCATAAAATGGTTTCACAGTTATAACTTGTCTGTCTCATTTCATATGAAATTCTACTGTATTATAATCTGTAAAAGATTTAACGCAAATTATATCAGATTGGTCGGAAGGTCTTTTCGTATTTTTAAATTCGTAAACGAAAAAACTTTCTGATCAACCCAATATGATAATAGTAGTGTATCAAATAAATCATGTTCCTCGTGATATAGAAGTAAAATGTACATCTCAATAAATATTTCGCTATAGAAACGTTAGACGGTGAAAAATGAAGGTAATTCAGACATTAATGAGGAACATCGTTAATGCACATCGCCAAGTATATCGGTGCTTTGTACACGTCTATCCCTATAACTATCGCATTATTTCGACCCGGGGGCGACACGCGGGACATCGTAATAAAGATATTGATCCATATATACCGTGACCAATCTCCATCGAGGTGCCGCACCGATATATGGAAGGGTTACAGTACGTGGCTCGTATTTCCCCAAACCCAAACACCTCTTTCCCCTCATCCGCCCTATTCTCCTGTCTCTCCGTTTCTATGTGTACCGTGCGGGACAACGCGGCGTCGATATTTATCGACGCGGACCTACGTAGGACTCATGCGACATCGAGTGACCCTAATTCGCGACAGTTGTGTGCGCGACGAATCGCTTTGATGGAACGGCATCATATACCGCTCGTTCTCGTCTTTCGTAATCACAGCGATATTATTTCACGAACGAACCCCTACGCATGTTTACACGGAAATCCTTTCACCATCGCCCCGTGTAGCTATCCCGTTTTTAATCAGTTCGTTGCTCTACGATTTCAAAGGACTTCGAACACAACTCCTGCAACGCGACTCATTCTGAATAGGATATTCCGTCATACGGATCATTCACAAATATCTCTTTTACGCTACAAACTATTGATGTAAACTCTCTGTCGTTTTGTAATAATGAATTTAACATTTGGTGAAGTTTCATTCAAACAATATCGAATTTTTCTTATTTCCATTTTGTACTCTATATAGAACAAATTTAAGGGAATGGTTAAATTAAGAATAATTATGTTTAGAGAGTTGCGGAATGTTATAAATATTAATAAATAATATATATATTTGACAAATTATTGTATTTGATATATAATTGAGTATTGCAAAAGTGCAAACAATGATAAAGACATGCAGTTGTATTAGCAGTTTTCCGGCTTATTGTTGTACTGTTCTACAATATTATTTTATATTAACAAAAAATTGTGAAAAAAATTTTTCGAACCTAAGTATATACAAACTTCCGTTAAACTTATCAAATCATATCTCATAAGTTTATCCCTTTATTTTTGCAATCATCTATAAATAAAGTTATTAATGCTTCAACAATCTGTTTCAAGAAAATAAATTCACGAGCAATTCGTTCTAAATTGGTCTAAACACCACAATTAAAATTGAAATAGAAGGAATCCGAATCAAACAATGTAGACTAGTCATTAGTGAATACAATAACCGTGAGCGTCGCAAGTAGATCTATCAATAACGATTCATCTTGAAATGCGACGTGAATGTTAGAGAGCTGCATGATCGCGTCCTCGAGAGCAGAGGCATATAATCGTGCCTATATATCGATCTATTAGCAAATTAGTAACGATACGAGACTAATTACCGACGTCCGTATATGTATCCGAGATCAATGGGATCCTGGATATGTGCGCCGTGTACGTCTATCGTATGCGGCATCCTACAGGAAGGTGCATTCGTGTTTACCCCCAGCCTCCGTTTCGGGACGGGAAACGGCGCAATACCCGGGAGATCCTTGGCAAAATTAGTATTTAATAGTGAAAGTTTCAAACGTTACCTCGCGCGCGCAAGGAAACTATCTTTTCTGTGGACTTCGGAAGCACCGCAACTGGGGCATTATAACTGTGTAGAAAGAGAGAGAGAGAGAGAGAGAGGGTTGGAGGTGAGGTAGGGGGAGAGAAACTCGGCGTGTTCCTCTCGCGGATATCTACCGAAAGAAATGATCTTCCAAATGAAAGACGACTGTTATTCCCGGATCGGGTTTCTGTTTCTGTCGAGTTGAAACTTCGTTCGAGTCGTTCGGACAGATTCACATTAGACTAATTGCGAAAGTTTTTTACTTTTACGTTGATTACCAAACCCGGGCTACAGGTTTTCACGTAAGAGAAGTCGGTAAAAACTGCAAATTCGTTCTTAAAATGGATATCCAATTTCGAAGGAAGATTTCGTAGCAAATGTTTTGTCGCCTCGATAGATAAATGCCTATTAAGAAGATAATTGAGATAATGTAAATAAACGTGCATTAATTTTTAAATATTTAAGTCTCACATAAAATGATAATTGAAACTAAACGCTTATGGGATATAGATTTGAAAAACATTATGAATTATTACAACTTTTAAGTGTTCATTGTTAACAATGATATCAAAATTTTAGAAAAGAGAAAGATTTTTAACTCTAATTTTATTTGACAAAAAATCTTAAATAACTGATTGCCAATCTTTATTATCAATCGTATAGAATTTTAAAAATGTTTTTATTGACTGTCTCGACAGTTAGAATTGAGTCCAAATTGATTAGAAAACGCATTAAAATTAAAATCGACGTTTTGTGAGATACTTTGTATATGATATAACAACAGCTAAATAAGTTAGTTATACATGATCGCGCCATGATAAACTAATTACTCGACAATTTATTTATTCTTTTGTTTATTTCTCTACATCGCAGGGTATTATTTCTATATATATAAATATTGCGATTATTATATCAATTTAAGATAATGGAGCGCGGGTGCGTAAACCACGGTTATGTAATTAAATTCGCACCATGCACCCGGCAATCAACGACGCCACTGCGCGCTGTAATTGAGTCAACTGTTAAAAGTGCAAGCAAGCTCGAAAGCCCGTTCCTGACTGCAAACCGCATATTACGTTACACTATTCAATTTGACGGTTGACTTCCACGTGTAAATACAAACTCTCGTTTCCCGCACTTATCACGTGCTATATGTCACTTGTCAGTTTTGTCTGTGAAATCGTAATTGGCGAAGAGCATTTATTCCGTTATCACTATTCGCGCGCCGCCATGTGCTTACACTCAATGAAATATCTGCTCTCGCATATTTTTCAACGGCATATCGGCGCACTGATAATTCGTCGAAAAATAAAATTCAGCTGCAACTGAAAAGTACGAAAACCACACGAGTCTCAAACAATTATATAATTCGCGATGTAACGTCGATCGAAACGGTTTGGATGTAAAAGCGTGCAAGAATTTCTGTCCTAAAATAAGAGATATATTATTATCTCAATTTTCTTTAAAAAAAAATCAGTATTTGAGTGTCAATATTAGTATTTAAAAATATGTTACATAAATAATTACAACAATAATAATAAGCCTACTTAATTTGTACCACGTAAATACTTGACTTACATTAATTAATTAAAATTTTGTCATTGTGCCACGATGACAATTGTTACAAAAAGTAAAAAAACTCTCATTAAAAAAATCCTTTTGCATGGTATCCTTCCAATCTCTTGTCGTGTTTATTTTTACGAATAATACCGCTCCCATATTTCTTTCCCATTCAAAGATACCGATTCTATCAACGTTGTCAACTTTATCTGCATATGCGGAGTACACGGTTCACTAGAATACATTTTTAACCAAAGGCAAGATCGAGCGCATACGAGAAAAAGGAGCTCATACGTACGTCGTAAAAGGGAAAGGACGAAATAGCGGAAGAAAAAAGTAGTCTCATCAACCTCGGCCGATTTCCCGGCGGACACTCGCGCCGGTTCCCTCTTTGACGAGCCTTTCCACGACGATTCCGCATTCGTCATCCGACCACGCGCTCCTCGCCGGCGGGCGAATATTTTCCGGTGTCGACGTACTCCCGGCGCGGTAAATTAAAGCGGCTCCGAAGACGACGGCAAAAAGCGAGCGGGACAGCTTGTGCCACGGATGCACAAAGGAGGAGGCACAGGGAAGAACGAGAAGGATGGCTGCCGCGGCTCGCGCCAATAATACACACACACCTGTTTGGCCCGAGTAACGGATGGAGTGCGGGTGGAGAGAAAACGGCGTCGCGCGGCCGATGCGCTGCCAAGATTCGCGTCACGCTTATATTTACCCGGGTTATAGATGTACCAGTGTACCGGGGAATTCGCGCTCTCGCGAAGTTTACGGAGCATCGCGCCGGGTTCCTAACATAAAGTGACCGGAATTTTGAACTTTCAAGTTGTCTGATAAGTACCTAATTGCAACACTGCCATTTTCAAGATCGTGGCATTAGCAATTGTATAAACGGAGAATGTGAAGATTGATTAATTTATTGATAAGATGAGTGAGATAAAATGAGTGCGGATCATTATAAGTTAGATAAACAGTATCTCAAGGATCACGAGATATCTGTTTCTTTTTTCTTACATGTTATATCATCAGTAAACATATTTTCTTCTTTCAGCATTTTTCTATTTCTTTTCTTCTTCTCTAATTTCTCAAGTAATTTTTGATAAATTTTTTCATAATATCTGAGATTTTTTGAGAGATTGCGTTTTTTCTTTTATATTTTTAATGACAATTATCGAGTTTTTAAATGATAGAACATTATATACGGAAGCAAACTTTTTTGCTGTATATACACGGATCTGTGTTCATTAAACGTGTAGCTATATAAGAAAGCAGTATATTGCAATTAAAATTGTAAAAAAAGAACAAAATTGCAGCATTCATTATTACAAGAATCGATAAAGTACACTTAAATCAAATGTTACGTCTATAAAAATGAAAATATTAAGATGTATCTAAGACGAGAGAGACCATTGTGTATATCTCAAGATATTGTGCAATTTGAGCTGGTCGATTTAATCTCAACCCGGGACAGCTTTCCCATTTGTATACAGGAGTCGTCTCTCATTCTCCGGCCTCGGCCAAATCACCTTCCAGCCTAGCTTTCCTTATCGATCGTCCTTTGCCTCCGTGCACTTAGAGCACGGCGTCTTGAAAAAGAGTTGGAGGTGATTGCGTTCCCATTGACACAAGTTTATAGAGTAGCGAGGAGACGCATCGCGAGGGAAGGGGGAGCCGGGGATGACGTCGAAGGGGATGACGTAGGAAACGAAGGAGTTCGTAGGGTCGGTGCCAGGATGGATATGGAGCGAGCAGGTGCTCCCCATTTTCGCCCTCTCGGCGTACAATCCTTATAGATAACGCGTCGTTTGTAACTGTCACCGGGGTGGAAGAGCGAGATAGGCGCCAGCTACGTAAGTACGTGACACACACACGCACGCGTATGTATAGCCAAGAGCAAGGCTTAGACGGAAAGAGAGAAGAGTAAGGGGGG
>NW_012027153.1:1232422-1261678 GCF_000956235.1 Wasmannia auropunctata | reverse complement strand
GGGGGGAGAGTGAGGAAAGCAACGCACGGGTACCATCCTCGGGAGCGAGAGAGATAGTTGGTGCCGAAAGCCGGTGTGAGCGTAAATGCATACCAGTGCGAGAAAGGTTGATTCTATATAGCGACGTCTCTCGAAGTTCGCTATATAGCACGGCAGGATCCGCCGGCCGGAACACCACTGTGTGTCAGTGGAAGCGCGGAGTGACTAATGTTACCTGAAGGTGGATTTGTATACCGGCTGAAATCGATAAGGACTCGAGACGGGTGACCGAAGGGCTAAAAGGAACCAAGTGGTGGATAGGTGGCGAGAACGAGTAATGGGGAGAGATGGCCTAGCCGTGGATTTACAGAAGAGCGTGCCGCAATAAAAAAAAAAGGTAATAACCGGGATCCGTGTTTGCGAGTACCCGATAAGTTCACTGGATACGTTATTTTTATTAGAAGGAGATATTTTGTAAAAGAATACGCAGATATGAAATAGTACAGGTACATATATTTATCTATAATTGATTTTTAATCGGATCAAATAACCTTCCGCGCGATCAGTTGACTACGACTTTCGCATAATTACTTTTTTAAACTTTTCGTGGATATAAAACGTCTCATCTATCTTCATCATCCGAATCTTTTGGAAAGTCGTGTGATTTTTTTTTATCAATAAATCTTAATGGGAGTTATCAATCGCCATTACTATTGAACGCGAAGCACTCGGAAGGATATGTCGCATGATCATTGGTCGGAAGTAGCCGAGTAACATGTACTATGATCGAGCATCAAGCATGCGCGGGAAACTCGGCGTTTATTCACTTTTACTTTGCGACACGTCCGACGAAGTTTAAATCAGCCCGACAAGGTAGCGCGCACGGAGGAGCCAACATCCGTCCGGCAGAAAATATTCGGAGCCGTACAAATGACTGCGAAGTGATAAATAATGTAACGGAGCCGGGCTCTCGTGTTACGTGTCGCGGATAACGTATCGTTCCCATTATACGTCCGTACCTAACGTTACGTCCGAATGGACATCGTATGGCTCAAAATATAGCGTTAGGCTGCCGTATGAAAAACAAGTAGGCGAATTGTGGCAGTATAAAAAAAAAACGTACGTCCCTTGGAAAATGGGTTTACAATATGCGTCTACAATGCGCAATAGACGTACAATACAGAGGGGTACTTATGCAAGCATTTATGATCGCCAATAACCAACGTAACATCCTTCAGGTTTCGTAACAAAATTTTGGCAGTCATTTCGATGTAACATTATCTACGTGTTTCGTAACGGTGTTGTTATAATATACAATTAGATTTCAGCAATATGTCACGTGAGTATCTCCATATGTAGGAATTCATGATTCATGATTTTCTAGCAGAAAATAAAATTATAAATTGTACACAAAAATAACTATTTAAATAAGACTACTATTATTATAATTAAAATTGTAATAATTAAAGCTGTAATTAAATTTATTTAAATTTATATGCAAAACTATTTTATATATTATTTCAAAATGCTTGAAATATCAATAGTTTATCGCGCGCACGCGCGTGGAAAACCTACTTAATTTTATCTATTAAAAGGAAATCTATTATCCTCTCCTTATTATTTAAATGTGAATTTAAAATTGAATTAATATAACAAAGCATTAAAATCGCCGAGTTAAACCGAAATCATTAAAAAAAAAAAAATAAAAGTTTTCATGCTTTGCACACGCAATATTTTTTTAATCCTCTGTCTCTACAGCGACACGTTCAAAGCGTACAATTTTTATTTATTATGTCATAAAGTAAATAAATTACTGAACGTATCGCGATGCGTTACTTCACAAAGTTTGATAAATGGCAGATTGGTCGAAAGAGAGTTTGTTACGGTATCCAGTCACGATAAAGGCAGCGTTGATTTAATAAAATTTATCGAATAAATCCGAGCAGTAAAATTCGCCATTTCAGAGAGGTAAACGTTTCCCTTTTCGAGACGAAATTGTCTTGCCGCTGCATTTCGCATGGTGGTATTTTTCATGGTGCAGCAATCTGGCTACGTGCGACACAAAACTCTGCCGGCGATATATTTTGGAAAGAGTAGAGATTCATTATGGTATTACGACCATAAAGCCTCTTTCGTATTATTCATTCTCGCGTAGCGACATTACATTTTACTGTGCCCAACTTTGAGTGAATCACGTAGCACGATAAAACATTTTTTTATTTTAATTTGTATTTTTAAACATACTGCTATAATAATTTTCTAGATATTTCTTGTAAACTGATTTGTAAAGCTTATAATTATTAGGGAAGCTAAATACTTACTTCATAAACACACATTTGACAAAAGATAATTATTAATATAATATTCTCAACAGTTTCTGTCAAACCTTTATGTCACAAATTAGTTAATATTTTAATAAATAAACTACAAAAACATTAATTACTTACATTAAATTTAACTGCTAAACTAATTTTGGCATGGAGCTTCATAAATCTAGTGTATTGTTACTTTATTATTTAATGTTTTTTAAATGTTTTAATAATATAATTTATATTGCTTTTTAATATCTTAAATAGTAAATCAGTAAAATAATTCTTAATTGGGTAAATAATCACAAATGCGTAGGGTGATCCTTGCAAATTTTACGTTATCTAAAAGTGAGTGCAGTCATAAAGTGATAATTACGTAAAAATATGCTAACAAGACAAATATGACGTATTTTATTGTTTAATCGTTTATGTCGCCTCTATTATAAGCTAATATAAACCAGTCGCATTAAACATATTTGTTAAATTTATTAATTAGACACAGATACGTTTCTCACATAATTAATTGTATAATTATACGCAATTTAAGAAATTTTTTTTATATCAAATTTTAGTTATATTTTTCTAATATTTTCTATTGCCCCAGGCGCAGTTTATAAAAACCACATGGACAGTTTATAAAAAATTATATAAAAAATACCATCCAAGCTAACGATTGAATTCCTGGCTGATGTACTTTCGATCATGCGTTTCTTGTTGCTTGTCATCCGTCCGATAAAAATTGACTGGAGCTGTCGTAGCACCGCGTCTCGCGCGGTAAACAAAATTACGACAATATTAAGAGCCTCCGTGCCCGGAACGAAGTGACGGTCGGCCGCGCTGCGCTGCCAGGAAAACTTTTCTAGTGCTCGTCGTTACACCTCGCCATACCCCCGTCAGACCCAGAAAATAATGTGGCGTGACTAGAAGACTCTCCCTTGATTCCCTGCCAGATACGCAATTTACGGCCACGCCATGTAGACCGATGGAAATTCCGCGCGAATTTGTCGTTTTGGAATTCGTCCCGTGAAAATTGACATTTGAATTCTGAGAGACGAGAGTCCAAGACGTATAATGAAATATGATGGCTTGCACGAGCACACGAATAATTTACCGAAGTCAATATCACTGACGGAAGACGAAGAAGCATTGGCCGCATTATCAGGCATAGATTAGTAATATAGGAACTAATATGCAGAGAATGTCTTTGAATTAACGGTGCGATTAAAAAAAGAGGGATTTCTAGTGAGGATAAATAAATCAAAAACGTAGAAAGTTTCTTTCCGCAGGAAGCTTCGTTTCCGAACCCGATAAATATTTGCATTGTAAATCCTAGTGCCGCCAGGAAGAGGATGAAAAGATATTTTATCAGAGCATTCTCGAAAAATCCACGTTTATTCGGCGAGCACGTTTTTTATCGGATATTTTCGCGGCCGGCTAAGTCGTTCATTCTGTAAAATCTCTCTATTCAGGAAGCTCTTCCGGCGACTAAAACTCCATGTCGGAATCCGGAAGCGAGGAGCGAGAGAGTATCGAGAGCGTATTAACCGTCCGGCTTTGGGCGAGCCGATGTCAATACAAGCTGGAACGGAATCACGAAGTGAAAACGACTCCGAGGTACTGGGCAACCGGCCAGAACGTCACTGATATCGCTCGGTATAAGTTTCCCATCTAAGTTTCCTTCGTCTATCTGATCTGGGATGTTGTATCGCGGTTTAGGAACGAATTGAGTATAATCATCTCGCGACTTAGATTTATCGTCTGCCGTGATTGCAAATACGAATATTCGATTGAAAAAAAGCGAATTATTGTTTATCTTATTTATAAAAATTGTTTTATTTTTATAGATAATATATTTTATTTTTTATTGCAACTCATATATAGATTATAGTGTACTATTATAATATAATATTGAGCAATCAATATTATACTATAAAAACAATAAAAAATATATATATACATATAATATAAAAATGAAAAAGCAAACAAATTTTAACTAATTATCAACTATTAAACTTAATAATTGCACTATTTTGGTCTATCATGACTTGTTACATACATTAAGAGACTAAGGACAGTTGCCATAACGCTATCAAAATTTTAATTGATTTTAGATAAGTATAAATCTGTTTCCTTCATAATTAAGGCGCTACAATCTATAAAAATATATTCAGCAAACTAAACTAAATTTACCTAATTCAAATTGTTGATGCAACCGAACGGTGACGATTCATGGCTATATTTTATTTCGATGCGTTCTGATAGAAACGTTACAAAAAAAAATACAGAAAAGCCGATGAGAAGTACGTATACGAACGAACGTATATCTTTAACTCTTGCTGTATGCAAATCAATGATAAAAAAAAAGGGAAAATAGTACAACTCGGATTTAACGTCCGATGGTGAAATGCCTGGTAAGCCGACGGACTCCGTCAGGATCAAAGTTTACCGGATTCGTATCGGAGAGCCGCAAACTTTCCAGCGGAAAAGTTGTGCACATAAAAAATCAATCGGCGGTATCGTTTGACAGACATCAGGAATGAAACCGTGCATCGCCGGTAGTTTATTGTGGTATCAAATCGCAGGGTGCTTGGGGCACAATAAAATACCGCGGCCGATGTCGATTCTATATCTTCAGGGTTCATCCGTGGCACGGCCAGACGCATAAACCATAAAGACACGTGCTACCTATGAAATTCCCCGGCAAACGTACGATCCGGTAGAATCCATCGGGGAGTTCTACATACGGTCCCTACTAAAGAATCCCTAAACGTGTGAGATTCTATCGTCTCTCCCAATCCTCCCCTCTTATAAAATACGTATGCAAGGTGTATACACGGTGTTCTAGCAGCACGAATTGGACGATAAGTTTCTGTCGGGTCAGTCGAAATAAAAAATTTTAATTGCGGAATAAAAATATGCTTATTTTTTGCACGAAAAATTGAAACTTCATCTTCAACTTTAATGCCTGATGCCTACCGTGCGTTGATTAGATATAATTAATTATCTATATCCAAATTTACGATTTTTTTTATCTGAATAATTAATAATTAAACTTTTAAATTTAATTATAGATCAAGAGGGCTAATGTTTCAATTCGTTTTGCACATCTTATTTATATATCCTTTAAAATATAAATCGAAAATAATGTAATGTATTTGCTAATCATTTTTATTTCATTAATTTTATATTTCTCGATGCATTATAATTTTTTATTCAATTTGCAGAACTTTCTAATAAATTTTAATCGGCATTGCCTGCGAACTACAATAAGAGAATACTATAAAGGATGCCTTACAATCCTTACATGAATAGAGCATTCTGACACAGATTTGATATGAATTGGTAGATAGTTATGATGTCATTCGCTTGAGAAACGATGCGAATTCTCCCCAAGTGCTAGCAATTTTTCGCCACAATAATCGATGACATGGGCGAAGGTAATAAAAAGAAACAGTGCCGCGACGAGCTTGTAACGAGGAAGCCGATAAACGCGATCGTAAATGCTATCGTTTTCTTGTGTTTTTTCCGCCAGTCCGTTTGCCGGATCGTTTCGCACGCGAAGCGTAATTACTTCTACCTAGCGTTGCTGGTAAATTAAAAAGGATGTACCGATAGAGGGAGATAGAGAGAGAGAGAGAGAGAGAGAGAGAGAGAGAGAGAGAGAGAATCCGAAACGTAAACGCGCGCGGAAATTCGGAGAATTAGCAATTAGCTAGAGGCGATACGTTAGTAAGCTTGATACCTACTTTTGAGTTTATCCACGAATACTGCAGTTTTTACATCGACAAACGTACCTGCATCTCCGATTAATGTATGAGTTTTTCTCATTTAGAATATGTGACGCAAACCAAAATTAGCATTAAAAGGTTAGAATCTGTAATTTTAATGCGGATATAATTTCCAATCATATATTAGATATTCATATTCTCAACGTAGAAGCTTGAAATTGATTATTCGATCATTTAATTAAAGTTTAATTGCGAATTAATTATAAAGGTATTTAATATTACAGTTTAAATATGTCTGGTATAGCTTTCAAATTGTAAATGAATAATTAACATGCGCTATTTTTCTCCCAATTTGAATTTTTACAGAAAGACGCGTAATAACTATAAGACAGTAGATTGATTATTTTATAGTTCTGGAAAACTTCTGATTAATACAAGTTGAGAGAGAATATTTAACTTTTATATTACACGAGCGCAATTTTCACTCGAGACTAATTATCTAATGTTTTTTAATTGATATATAAAATAAATAATAGTTATACTGCAAAGATAAGCATACTGTTCTCATTATTGCAATATCTTTGGGATATATACTTGAAATACCATTTAAATATTATTTATGCAAAGTTAAATTTTGTTTCACTATTAATTTTAATAACTATTTTATATATTCCTATCTATTGAAATATTGCATTTATCTATTAAAAATTTAATAGATATAATTATAAAGATTAATATAAATTTAATAGTAAATGAAATTTTATGTAATTCTAAGTAATTATTTTTATTTTACAACTTGCATTTTGGCACTCTGACCATGTGCAGCACGTGCCTAGGACATGTGTTTGACGACAGTTGAATTCGGCCGTTCGTCTCTTTCGAAAAAATATGAAATTTAGCTCCCGGTGAACACACCGTCGGATGTGCAATGATATACACGCTGGCAATGGTATAACGTGAACATTTAAACAAAGACCGTATTTATTTTATAAGATAACGCTCGTGAACATTTTTGTTATCCTTGTCGCAATATATACAGTATGTGCCTCTGCACGTGGCAGTTTTACGTGGCGGATCGCGAATGAAAGATTCTATTCCCGCGCGGCATATCGTCGTCTATCGATAGAGATACGTATCGCGTATCGACATCGCGAAAATATTTCCAAAACGCCGAAACGGGGGGAAGGGGGAGGAGAGGGGGAGGGGAGGAGGAGAGAGTGTCCATCTGACGCGGTGCGCGCGCGAGAACGGCCGCTCCGAAAACATTTTCGACCATTTCGAACTCGTTTGTCAGCACTTCGCCCTCGACGAACCCGCGCACTCGATGGATGTATCGATCATCCGAAATGTAAACTTCCGACGCAGAAATATAATTCACACGCTGTAGGTACTCGTCCCACACGCCGAAACATGATATTTCAAAATGCAACGTAAAAATCGCCACGTCGCTTATTGTTTTCGTGCGCGCGTATACTAATAAACGCGCTTGCTCGCGTTCTTCTAGCTCGCGCGCGTCGTGTCGCGTGCCAAATACAAATATTTCCGGCGAACAAAAGTAATTACCGGCCGATAAACTCTCGCGTGGCAAATTTGTTATGCAAACGCGTGTTTATCGCGTAACTGCAACGAATGCCGTCATCTGTTATTTTCACTACGGTATTGCGTACATTCCTATGCGCATGTCGTTTACACCTCTCATACGTAGCAATGCGATCGTAGACGGTATTATGAGAAATCAATTAACATAAGCATAATCTTTCAAATAATTTTTGAAAGCAAAATCAAAATACGTTTTGAAGTTTCCGTTTTCTTAAATACTAGTCAAATCAATTAACTGTCTATTCTTTTATTATTGTATTTTCACTTTTCACAGTAATCTTCAATCGATAATTTTAAACAAAGAAAAGCAATACCTTCTTGATGAGG
Source organism: Wasmannia auropunctata (assembly GCF_000956235.1). Taxonomy (NCBI): domain Eukaryota; kingdom Metazoa; phylum Arthropoda; class Insecta; order Hymenoptera; family Formicidae; genus Wasmannia; species Wasmannia auropunctata. The sequence continues at coordinate 1,253,736 of NW_012027153.1, read as the reverse complement.
CGTCTGTGACTTGAAATTTTGATTGAATTCTCTTTAACTTTGATTTCAAATGATGAGACTTACCTGAAACAAAAAGAAGCTTAAGTCAGAAATAGTTTAACGCATAACGAGAAACTCTAAAAATCTAAAAAAATAGTATGTGTACGTAATGAAAAGGAATAGTAGAAGATGAATTTCATTTTCTACTGTGCTTCGATTCTGACGAAGTTTGTTTCGCCTATTTGATTGCCAACTGTAACCGGAAACGCAATATTCGAACGCGGCATCTATCAGGCTTTAAACTGAAAACTTGCATGCCTTGCAACTTTATCAGTTGTGCGGCCAGACTCTGCTCTACAGATTGGATAGGCTAGCAATATGCATTAGCGGAATTGGGCAAACAGATGTGCATATACCTATACGTATGTTTGTATATATTAAAATTGCATATTTCTTTTATAATTTTCGTTACACTTTGTAAACTTTTCGAGCCGCCATAACTCTTTGACTTCCTTTACTTGTTGCAACTGTTAAGAAGGAATCCTGTCATAACTAATTATATACATATATAGTTGCAACAAGTAAAGAAAGTACATACATATATTGTATGATATATAATAAATAAATTGAAAATAACTTATCACTATAATTTTCGTTACAACAGAATATAATGATAATCGAATGATTATCGAACATATTATAATTTACTTATTCATTTTTAAAGATATATGATCATATTCTTGTCTTAATGTTTATATTAGTTGATTGTTTAGAAAGATAATGTGACAATATATTACAAACCCGGCTTAAATTGTTGAATTTATACTTTGCATACAGAGAATTTCAGTACGTGTTTTAACTATGTGTTAAAAATGTGTAAAAAGCTCTTCTAACACGCTGTGTCATAGCATATTTGTTGGCATACAACGAGAGCGCGTTATATTACTTACATCTACAAAGTTTCGCAAGTAACGCGCGACATACCCGTCGTAATAAATTACGACGGCCCGGTTATAATTATTATAATGGAGCAGCAGGTGTTACGCTGCTAGTAATTCCCGCGATACGTTTTAAGCAAATGAGCCTCAGGTTCAATTTGTCGACTCGGCGGTCTACAATCGGTCATTAAGGATGTGGACGTCAACGAGAGTACGTCGTTCCTGCAAAATTTGAAAAATATGTTCCAGGTTGCCAAAAATTCGCGAATTCTTCTAACGTTCATCTCATCATTTGCTTTTCTCCTTGTTTTCTCGTTAAGTGCATTAAATAGCTCTTTATATAATACAAAGTATATATTATAAAATATAAAACTATCAAACCTTCACTTAATCATAACTTCTGTAATAAAAAAGAAAGAAACTACAGCTGTTATTAGTCATTAATATTTTTAGATATTTTTAATTAAGAATATTTGAATAATAAACTGTTATACCAAATTAAATTACGGACAAAACTCTTTTTTTTTAATAATTGCATAAGTGTAACTTATTTTAATAAATATTTTATTTAAAACTTAATTATATAGAGAGATTGAAGATTTTAAAATAATAAATAATTATTTAAAATTTTTGTTACGCAGAATTAAGATTTGTGTACAAAATTTGTAATTAAAAAAAGTATGTTAACTTTTTAATATGTTTTTACATTATATCACTAACAATAAGTAATAATTATAGAATTTGCAAAGATGAATTATATACCTCTTATTAAATCGTTTTATTTACATTTACTATATCTTCATTTTATTATGTATTTTCACACACATTGTCAATGTAATCTCTTTAATAAAACGTAAGTCGATTTATTCGCTTTGTGCTCTCTGCTTTTATACTGCTTGAATAAAAAAACCAATTAAAATTACACTGAACAAAGAGACTCGACGCTGATTAATACGATACGTTAAACAATAGCCAAATCTGTTTTTTGACCACAATGTCGAGGTTGAGACACTTGTAAAGACTCGTTCGTAATAATTAGGGGTGGCTAACATTACGCACGGTGTGGGCTCGTTTCAGCCCGCGTAGCGGCGGGGATAAATTTGGGGTGCGGAACGTAACAAGCGTGGCTAACGAGGTACGGCAGATTTTATGGCCAGATGGAGATGATGCGATATCCGCGATTGATGCTATACGCGGGGAGTATTTCAAGCAGGGTCTCTCTTTGGCAGTGAGATGGATTTGTGCCATTCTCTTATTATCACGCCGCACGTAATCAGCAGATAGATCCGCAGTAACAAGTAAAGACACTCAAGCCACAACAAAGTTACAATAATTATTGCAATAAATTATTTAGTGACAAGTGATTATTTTTCAACCTTAATTCCTACAGAGTTGCTTTTTGCTTAAATACAATTAAACAAGTTATCTGTTGTAGCCTTTTAAATTTTAATAGAACGAATCGAAATAAACATTTCGATAAATACAGCATAAATTAGAATTTCAAGAAGCCAAAATTCATTTTTATCCATTTACATGGACGATAAATATTTGTTTAATGAAATGTAAAAAGAAAATGAAAATTTATGTAATCTTTTCGAAATTAAAAATACTCGATATTTTACAATATTTAACAAAAATATGTAATTTTTAAATAGAGACAAACGAAATTATGCAGTAAAAATTGAGTTTTAAATCAACACGTGTGCACAAAAATAGAATATTGCATATTTTTAAATATAGATCAACTCAAACATTAAAGCAATTAACCGTTTTAAAATTAACAATACGTTAATTAACTTTCTATTTTATTCGTATTCAAACTCAATTTTCAATCTTTCACGTCGCGATAAGTCTACACTAATCGTGAGATAAATCTAGCAGCGAAAAGCGTAAAGGCGAGACACGGATTCGATACTTGGATTCGATAGCTGACTTTTTTTCATGGATGCGATCTTGTAAAACACATACACTCGCACACACATACTGATTTTGATTGTGGAAGAAACGCACCTCAATGACGAAGGCACTATACTCCCTTGCGTACCTATAGGCCGAGATACATATATATTACGATTGCGAAGCGTAGAAAACTGACAATGAAGTCAGATTTCATACAACAAAAGGCGATTTAAGACAATTTCATTGTAGGATGAGCCAAAATGACTGCTCGCGAGGCAAATTACTTCCAAATCTGTGTCAAGTGTGTCATAAAAAGCAATTGTTTCTCCCGTACTATATCTTGTGTATGCGAATATGACTGTTTTGCTGACAAATGTGCGTGAAGTGTTGAGACAAATTAAACTATATTCAGACAATTGAAAAATGTTACGTTCAAATATATAATTGACTTTATGATAAATCAAATAAAATAATACTTCAAAAGTTTTCAGTTAAAATTTCAACAATTCAATTTTTTCTGTTAAGAAATTTAAAAAATTTACATTTTTTCTTTTAATAAACGAATTTATTATAAGAAAAGTAAAACCATCATGCATATTTTATATATTTGCATTTTTATTTTGTCAAAAAATAATTAAATTTGTATAGCGTTTATAAATAATTTCAATGCTTGCATAAATTGTAATTTCTTAGTGATTTATTTTCAACAATAAGATACTTTAAATTACCTACGTCTGTATTTAAAATCTAGAATTCAGTTTTCACGAATTTGAATGAAATTTGAAAACCTTTCAAAAGGCATCTGTATGTCATATATTGAAATAATAAACAAAAAGTGTAAAAAATGATACCGCAGCGAAATAGAGAGATTCTTGTTTTTGTATAAAATTTGAAGTGATACAAAACAATAGCAGCTTTTATTTTAAAAACGAAATAATTTTTTCGTATATCTTTGTTATACAATTTTAATTTTTTGGGCCCAAGAATTTATTACTTATATAAAGTCCAGTTAAATTTTAAGTTAGGCGAGTAAATTATTACCTATTATTTAATGTGCTTAAATAAAGAAGTTGTAAATATATATCGAACCGGATATTTCGGAATAAATTTAAACAGGCTTATGAATGACGGCGCGATTCACTTTGCTGGACATTTTCCTAAAAATGTATATTGGGAGCGGAAACTGATTAACCATCGAATAATTAATCATTCTATTTCACTGTCGCAAAATTTCACAAATTCATCGGTCTCATCGTCCTACTGTTCATTACTCCTGCAGAAAGGATGAGCATTTATTAAAGCGAATAATGTACGTAACGCAACATGTGATATATAGTCGAAAAGTATATTGATTTTATAAATAAGTTTAAATGAATGAATATGTTATAAGTGAGAGATATACCTATCAAGTATATAAAAATGATCGATTAGAATAAAGAGAATTTTATCGCCGTTTCTATTGGCTTTTTACATACACAGGAAGAAAATATGAATACATCATACACAGTTTTATTTTTTTATTTAAAAATTAAATTCTGTAAATCGAGAAAAATTTCATAAAAACTTAAGAAAAGTATGATGTAATTATAAAAGACAATCACATTCCAGTCATTTTATTCATAATCAATCATAATTTAGCCATCAAGACTAATTTATCTAAAAATTATCGAATAATATTCTTCTATTTTTTTACAATTTTGAAAAGTTATAAAAAAAAAACGATTCAAATTGTTCTCTCACAAATGAAGATCTAGAAGGGATAGGTTCATTTTACATAAAAAAAAAAACGACGTCGAAAAGAACTGGTTCCGACGAGTTGTAACGAAGGCCTGTCATTGGACAGCGCCGAAAATGAACTGTCACCTCGCAATTCTCTCGAAATCTACAGTTATCTGCTGGCTCGCCATTGTTGCAACGTCATGCGTGGCCGGCGTCGATCTGCGTGAGCATTAAAGTCGCGCGAAATGCCACCCCGCTCTGTCACGTCGATTCGACGAGGGTCGGCCTGCTCGGGCGCGATATGTCCATCATCGTCGTCGGGCGTGAGTCCAACGAATCGGTGGAACTTATACGCGCCGTGCGCGAGGGTGGCTGAACCGTGCAGGGTGTCGAAAGACAGGGGTACGGTGGAGTGAGGAGACGCAGTAGGAAAGGGAGGAGAGGATGAGTCGTTTCGTCGACGTTAATTACCGGATCGTGCCTTTCACGAGGCAAACTCGTTCGTTCTTTTCGCCATGGCCATTAATTCCTTCCCACCTCCCCTCCACCCTCCCCCTACCCCCTTCTCCTTCCCCCCTTCCTCTTTCCTTTCGCTTCACCTATCCATCTATCTATCTGTCCTCGTAGACTTCGCTCGAAAGAACCAGGTCTATGGAAGAGACGAAGAATAAAACGAAGAGTACTTATCAGATGTGCGGAAACAAAGGTCGGAGGAACCACGGCTGAATTCCGCGACTAGACACTTTCAAAAGTGCAGAGATGCTGGTCTCGCCCATCCTTGCAGTCGTTCCTGCAGCGTCAAGCTTGAACTCGGACGCATTTCATTACGTGCCTCTTTGTTCCATGTATTCCTCTCGTCACGCCACTTTTGTTGCGCGACGAAATAAGGGCGCGTGATACCATGACAAAGGGTACGCTCGTGTGTGTTTCGCAAAAAGCCTTTCCCTTACATGCTCTTTTATTAACTGCCGATTTTATATTGTTATTTAATATATTTATTCTATATATTAATATATACTGTACACTGTAAAATGTTATCCACATTCGATTTCAAGAGCAATGAATAAAACCATATTACGTAACATACATACGAGTATTATACACGTGAAATTAGGGTTCAAATTGAGAATAACAACTTAATAATTGGGATGGTAAAAATTTAAGTAAGATTTTACTAGATCGTAAAATCTTTTAGATATTCAATTACAATTTAATTATGATTTAAACAAGTGAGAATTTAATATGAGATTTCTAAGAAGATTTAAATGTAAATTGTTGATTAAATTAAAATCCAATATTTTAAATATTTTTCACTCGTTTCTTTTAATATAAATGTAGAGAGACAAGACTCTTTAATAAAAATGTAGAGAGGATTAATACGATAAAACTATCATATTAATGAGATAAATACACATAATGCGAAAGTAGATTCGAAAAAACGGACGAACGTGGATTAATGCTTATCGATCTTTCCAATTCCTGCGGACCCCTTTCAGGCCACATTCTCGTTTCTCCGATATCGCCGGCTTCCGCCGCGTACGATAGATTCGAAACGAATCGTGGTCGGCTCGCTGTATAAACGAACGATTCCAACTGCCATATCAACGCGAGAGCTGACGCGCGCAAAAAAAAAAGATCGATTAGGAGCGCTTCAGCCAAGCAGAAAATGAGGCTGCATGCATAACGACGAGAAGGAGGAGAGAGGTACAGAAATGAGGAGGATTGGACACTCTCGAAGAGTGGCTTTTAACGCGAATATTCGGAAATAATGGAAGGAATGCACGTTGCGTTCACGACGATAGAAAAACAGGGTAAGTACGCGGCTGACAAACCGTCATTCATACGCGCCGTGCGAACGCTCTGCCGTTCTGCTGCTGAGAGAAGCTATGTTCGTTTGATTTTTTTTCTCTCTCTCAAATGCATACCCGTATGTGTACTCGGACGAGCGCGTGTGTAGTCGCATGTGCGAAAGGGTGGGGGGGGGAGGGGGAGCGGAAGTTCGCAAACCTCGAGTCTCAGTATGTGTATCTAACCGCTCCGTCTCTCGGCGGAGGGGTGGCTCGCGATCAATCATATTTTTTAGGAGACAATGACCGAGTTAAGTAAGTACATACACAGCGGCGCTGTGTCGGCAAAAGAAAAGCAGAACGACGTCGCATCCAATCTGCCGGCGGTGTACTTTCCATAGCGGAAGAAATTCAACGCTCGTCTCGCGCGATGAAGGATCGATGTCCCCGGAGCAGCGAGCGTCGACCGCTTCTCCATCTTTTCCCTCGAACAAGTCACTACGATATGAATTTTTAATATATTGCGCAGACGTTATTTCCATCTTTCAGCTCCGATCAAACTTTATTTAACCAATGAAGATTATTACATGTCACTTTCTCGCATTACCTAAATATACATATTTAAGCTTTAAAATGGCTTCATTTCTTCTCGTCTAAATATTTAACACATTTATATTCACGATTCTGAGCACGCAATATACATTTGAGAGTTGTATTCTTCGTCTTAATATATACAAAAACACGATTGTGTTTAAATTATAAAAAAAAAGTAACTTTAAATTCATCGCGTGCATTAGTCCCAGCAAGCCTAATGCGTCATCAATCCTACACCTTTTTTAGGGCATCCCCCGTATGTTCGGTCTCCCCGTGAGACCACCTTGAAATGACTATTGATTTGCCGAAGGGGTTCGTCCCTTGCTGTTCATAGTTTTCAATGTCACGTGTCTCTTCAATCCGTAGGTCGGTCGTGTACGGCTACCCTCGGCCTGACGCGCTCACGTCCACGTTCACGACCAAACGGGCTGAAAGGGGATGCACGAGTAACCAGTTGGTCTAATCTACATGCGGCACGTTTCGGCGTTTCAATTTGCTTTTGCACGGCGGATTACTTTCTGACAGGACCACCTTTTGATTTTGACGAACCGATCGTGCCTGAAATGCGCGCGCATTGCACGCCGAAGACGAAACGTGCCGCCCCGACCGAACGTCCCGGCGACGCGCTGAACGAATTCATTATGCGAACGGAATCAGCGCCTAGAGAGAATTTACGTTGATTAAGATTTAAATCGTGTAACTGAACGTAATTGAAAAAGTTGTCGTCAAATTATGCCACGCGAGTTGCACGATAACAAAAGTGATAATCATGTTAATAGCTCATCTGAATTTGCATTGCGCTTTATAGAAAAATAAAGTTTCAACTGATTTATCTTTTATTGTTAAGTGTTAAATTAAAGTTAAATAAAAATAGACTATAAAGAAATAACGATATTAACTAATGTTAAAATAATTACTATTAATGTTAAAAAAAATCTATTAAAATTGCATAACAAATTGAAAAAAACTCGATACAATCAACAGTAAAAACGATAAAAAAATTATAAAAAGTATATACATATATCAATATACATACACGTATGTATTAGACAAGAATTTCAAACAAGACCGATGTACACAACAACAATTTGATCTTCTCTGCCCCCTTCGTTACTTGATGTATGTTAGTTTGTAATATTAAAATTCATTATTAATTTATTATTGTTATTATTAATATCTTGTATTAAGAGATTATCTCTAAATAAATACAAAAATTTAATTAAGCACTTCCACTGGCATTTGACGTGTTAAAATTATATCAACTAAATTACTTGCGCATTTACTTCAGTTTCGTTTAATAATTAACTCATCAGTTTTATTCGGCTCGTTAATTTTAGAAAATTCCCAATGTCCGAAACATATCCGTTTGAAAGAGGCGGCTTCTGAAAGGCTACAAGAGAAATTAAATTGTCCGTACAACGCGCGTATCATATATCGTATTTTCTGGCCGCGCGAAACGGAGGTGTGCGAGGCGGGGGGAGCTTGGAAAGCGTGCACTCGTGAGTGCAAGCGGGTCGTCTTGTCCATTGCCCGACAAACGTTCCGGGATCGTTTTCACCCCGGGGTGCCGGTAAATCTCCTCGCCGTAAATACACCGGCGAGCTTCGAGCATGCACCGCTCGCATAAATTGGGGACGTCGCCCAGCAGATCAGCCGCGGCGATAACCTCTCGACAGGCTGTCCTACGTCCACAAGACTATTTGCATATATTTGCGAAAAATTATGCGTCGGCCCCATGTGCTCCGCGCTTTTTACCTCCACGACTGAAATTTCCCAACATGAAAATACGAATTAGAGGAACATGCCGATATTTCTGGTCTTTTATTCGATCAAACATTTATTCAGCAATATTTCTTTTGGAAGAAATATGTAATCTTGATGACATAGGTAATCTCTGTGTCATTTTAGATAATACATATTTAGATTGATATTTGAATTCATGAGAAAATGAGGTATTATTAAATTCTTTTTTACGTCATAGAGAAAAGACGACTTATAATCAATTTCAAGATTTTTTGCAACATTTTTATAAACATTCAATAATTCCTAGCTATTCGTAAGATTCTAACTAACTAACAGCTTTCTCGCCAGATAATTAATTTTTTATTCTTTTTAAAAATTCCAACGTCATAAATCACCATTAAATATTGCTAAATTATTGTTAACATTTAAAAACACAGAAAGACTATATATGCTATCTTGCATCACTGCGCAAGTTTTATAAATAATCTGGTGAGTAAAAAATAAATTTTATTGTAAAAACTTTGTATAGAATAATAAAATGAATCACTAGTCAATATGCAAATTTGATGGTGACGTTAGCAATAATTTTGTATCTGGCTGTTTCAACATTTTCTTTTCCGCGATGGAAGGTAAAACGGCTTATCGATCACGATACGATTTCCTGTTTCCCGACGTAGACGACATCCGGATCCGTAGTTTTCTTCGTCTTCCGGCGGTACGACTAACGCGCTTCGTAACTTGCGACCTTTCGCTGTTGCAACGATAATGCGCTGCATTAAGAATTTCAGTTTTTTTTACATTTTACGAATTTCTATGTAATGCAATCAACTATCGTTGCGCTTCGGCTACATATATATGTATATATAGATGATGAAAATAATACAGATATAGGGATAAACAGAAATAATATTCAAATTAAAAACAATATTTTGGAAAAATCTTGAGAATAATAAAAAAAAAAATCAAGGATATCCGCGCTATTTCCAAAGTTTACGAGATATATCGTTAATATCTAAATTATTATAATAAATATATAATAACAAAAGAAATAAGCCAATATTAAAATATCTATACCATATATAATTAATTAATTGTGAATACACTTCGAATTCTCAAAAATTTAATAAAAAACAAAATTTTCATATCTTTTAAATTAGTTTAATTAGTACTATATGATGTCCTATATGAAATTAATTACTTCTTTCTCAATTCTATTATTAAAGAATTATTAACGTTAAATATTTCGATATACAACATGCGCAAGCAGCTTTATTTCAAAATCATAGTATATATTTGGCTTTAGCGTACTGAAATACGAACCAATGTTAATAAATATAAAACAAGAATTAATTATAAAAGTAGAATTTATATAAAATAATGGCTTAAACAAAGGTAATATAAGCAGAACAAGGAAATGCTAATTTCCCCTATATTGGAAAAATATCGATAAAAACAGTATCGATAAAAAACAATACATAAAAAGATCGACAAGAATCATCAAATAAACAAAGTAATAATTTCCACAATATGGGGAAAATATTGAGAGACAATATTTTTATCTTCAGGTCATATACTAATATATTGACTGTTCTAACTAATATGAAATTACGTATAAGAAAGGGACGAGTTAACTGTATAAAGTATATAGAATTCAAACCATAATTTGAATCTAAGGCGCATTAAAACAAGATAATAATAGTGATAAAAAAAAACGCGCGAGATAATATCCGCAATGTCCTCGAAGTATTGACGGGAATGGCGTGACGTTCAATAGCAGATTCAACCGGTAAAAGCTCCTACAAGCAACGGCGGATATGCAGTCGCCTCTTCGTAGCCGCGGAAGGAACCAATCAAGCGAGCGGAGATAAGTCTTCCGATAATGGAGCCGAACGAACGAGCGCTCTGTCGCGTACCGGTATTACGGAAGCCTCGGTGACGTCCTACCGTATCAGGATCAGCGCGGTCCAACGAGGCATAAGGGAAAGCCAGTAAAGCCAAAGATAACAAATGCAATGTTGTTTGTCGCGGGCGCACCGGTACGCGCCAGCTTCTAATGGAGCGAGCTTACGTATACCATGCAAGAGAGACACGAATGTCTGGAGAAACAGTTTTTCTCTAACACTTCATGACGGTCGAGGAATTCCCCACTTGCCATCCACCGTATCAAAGAAATGTATTGCCGCAAAAGGATGGTCGTTAACCAAGATCCAATGTAAGCGAAATGAATGAAAGCGCGCGCTGAAGAAAGCCACGATTGTTCACTTGTTGATCGAATAATAGGTCTGGTGTACAGCTTCCATTAAGGATAATCCAAAGCTAAAAAAAAAAATTGTCAAAGAGTACAATCGTAAAATATTAATAATAAATCAGTCCTTCTGTACTCTCGTAGTACATCAGCAATTAAGATTAATCGGCAGAAATCAACGCAAATCTGATGAATCCGAAGAGTGGAAGCCGATAATTATGAATTTTATTTCAATCCAACGACTCCATTGCGTTGATCGATTTTAATGGGTTTCCCCCATTGGACACCTCGTTACAATTTCTATCGTCGCACTCGTCCAATTATTACGAACGGACGACAATTAACTGTCCGGCGAAGTTATACGGCGGTGCTTAATGAAGAATTAAATTTTCTTATCGCGTGTCCCTCCTTCCGAGCGTCGCGATCCACCCGAGCCTTAATCACGGCTGACGAAATTTCGCGAAGAAAGTTTAACCCGAGGAGGTTTGATGTGTCTCGTTAGTGAACGCGGGGTAAGGGACTTCGGGATCGACGGACGAAGAGGGAGAGAGAGTGTACTGTGTAGTAGACAGAGGAAAGTTCGAAGATGGAGGAGTCAACCTGCGCGGCATCGGAATAATAAAGAGTCTCTTGCGCCGCGACACATTGCGGAAGATCCCCATCGCGGGGATCGCTTAACTGTCTCGAGCTCGTTCATTTGACGGAGCTTATTGTGCGAAGAATTGCATGCTCTTGCAGAGGCAATTCTGACAGATAATCTCGTTTGGATCGTTCTATTCTCAAGTGTAGTGCAATTACGGCCCGCATTCACAACTGACTCATCTGACATCAAACTTATGATTGCAACAATCTCAACAATTGATCATTGTAAAATTATATCAAGACATTCTGATTCTTCTTCTTGTATAAGCATTTATTCTGCATTAAGGCAAAAAGGTTTAATTTTAACTTTTGTTTTTGTTCGTCCATTTCAAGTGTAACTTGAAATGGACAATTGCTTTCTGTACAGATAGAAAGCAATAAAATTGAAATCCACAGTAATCTTGATTGATATAGAGAGCAATTTCTATTCACTGTTGCTTCTACCAAGAAACTTCTACATTTCGAAATATTTTGAGAATGAAACAGGTTAAAATGGCCTTTAAATGACTTCACGGGGAGAGATAATAAACGAGAGAACTATTAGAGAAAGTTTAACGCAATTATAAAGTGGTAGATCTATTGCAAAAAGTTCATAGATATCCATCCGGGGCACGCAGAATCCAAGCTAATTAATTTTTATTAAACGGGCGCGGCGCGGCGGTGGTCGAAAGTTTTTTAAGTACTTCTCAGCGCAGAGACAGTCCTTCTTAGAGACAGTCCCTCTCCCTCGTGAAAGACAGGATGTTGCGGAAAGTTTTCCAAGAATAGCAGTTATGAAATCTTTATTGCGCACTTGTTCGTAATTTAATATACCTTTAATGTACTTTACGTTTCATAAAACAAGATGACTCTCTGTCAAAAAAAAAAAAAAAAAAAAGAAAGAAAGTGAAATAGTGCCGTCCGATAGCGAGAGTGCTTAATACGAAGATATCTTTAACGGTCGCCAGCCGATGGCGGTTAATATCGATATTTGTCAGCTGTCCTGACAAAATTACGTCGCCGGGCGTGAACCTGACGAAGAAAAGATTAATAAAAGAAGTTCGCGCGAGAGCAGTGCTTTGTTATGAGATCTTTCCCGTCCCTTATACTTCATGACTTTCCATTATCATCATCGATCAATACATAATTATTGATTCTCGCAATCTGGGATATATCTGGGTCGCCGTTATACGTTCCCCGTGACAGAGCGCATTTATAAAGACCGTGCTCTAATTTCGCGATCAAATTTCATTTGTAGCTCAGTAATCCTCCGGAGGAGGCAGTGATCGGTGTGCTTCGGATATAAGTAAAATTTAGATGGAGTTGATTTAAGCGAGACACCTGATACCATTTCAAGTGAAACGGAATGGCAGCCACGGCCCTTTCGCGCGCGACATTAAATTTTTCCCGATCAATCCTCAATTCTTTCGTCCGAGCTTTGGAAAATCAGTGAAAAATGTATCAATTATATCGTAAGCAAAATCACCGATATTCTACATGTCAACTCGAAAATTCTTAAAACATCATGAACCACTTAGTTGACTCGTATTGACACTTATCATTCCTCTCACGTGTTCGCGAAATAAGACAAATTCCCCAGATCTTCAAACGTGTCGTTTCAGACCTCGTACTCGTTCACGTCGGCCATTAGAGAAAACTGAATCCACGCTTGTTACTCAAGATATTGAGTTTCACGATACGCCCGTTATCCCAACTCTTCCAATTCTGTTTGCCAGACAGGTCGAACGCCTGTGCTCGCTCACGGTACTTTGGCTTCGTTAAAGGGTAATGCACCGACAATACCAGTCCTCTCCCCAATTCTCTAATTTCTACACAAAGTCTGTATCAGGCAACGCGTAAAATAGAGAAACATTTTTGGTGTGCATTATCACATACTACATTTATCACTTACTTTATCGTGTAAAAGGATATTACGAATGAAGCAATCCAGCAAAGTAAGATCGTTTTTACAGTTATCGATAGCTTCGTAAAAAAATTATTACACATAAAACGATCTGGATAATCCTGTTCGCAATAAATTTTAAATATGTTGAAGTACTTTTATAGAAACTCTCAGTGAAAAATTTTCAGAATAATTTATATTTTCTAGAAATAGTTTCGTAAAGAGTTAAATGTGTTATTTCTGCAATGATCGATTCAATCTATTGTATTATGTTTCAAACTTTTTTTCCGTGAGTATGTGTGTGTGTGTGTGTGTGTGTATGTGTAGAGGGGAGAGGGAGGAGGAGAGAAAGAGAGATTCATTATTTTCTGATTCATTCAACACGAGCGCGATAATTCGATCGAATAATCCGCTCGATCGTGTCGACGTTCTAAGGGACTGCAACAGGAGTTGCCTCCGGCGAGGAACGCGAGGACGCAGCCGGATTTGCTCTCGGGAAGAAACTTTCAACTCGTGAAATCCCGGAGCGGTTATGAGGAGCGTCTTATCTGCCGACGAAACTACCGTCACCCGGTTAGGAAAAGTTATACCGAAAGTTCTCGCTCTTAGCCTAAAAAGACGTCGTGCCCCAGAGAAAAAGCAACCAAAGAGTTTCGGTCGTCGGAGGTTACGAGCGGAATAACGAAGGACGGAACAATTCTTTCACGAAGCGCCATTCCGAGCGGAACTACGACGACGCATGCTATTTGTAACCGTGAAAATTCCATAAAGCTCGCAATTTGTACAAATAATTCGCACGAAGATGCGAATTTTCGTATTAAAACGTCAATTGTTTAAGAAACTATTTTTCGACTGAATCGAAGTAGCGCTATTTTTCGTATCACTTAAGAGAAGAGAATCACAATCTGGCAGCTCGTTGCTTTTTTATGGCAATTTATCGACACAAATCTCATCAACAATTATAATCCAATTTGGGATGCATCGCACATCGCGTGCTCTCTACCGCCTCTCTTTGATATTACACAATTACAACGCGCAAGCAAGTATAAATTAATTATATACGCTAAATAGTAAGCGCGGCTTGGAGGGACCATAAACCAGCTTTAAAATAATTAACCGCGCGTTGTTATCTCACGTAGAAGGATGCAGAAAATACGAGCGATAATGCCAATAGACTAAGAAAGAAGATATTCAAAGAAAAAATAAATCGAGAGAGAGAGAAAGAGAGAGAATTCAAATGATTTCGTCGGACGTAAATATTTTATACATCGCATATTCCTGAACTATTCATAGAATTCTATCACATTTATTGATTCATTTTTATCGTGCAATGTTTTCTATTGAAAAACCTGCAAGACTTTTTTTATACGTCTCAAGATTAATAATAATCGGTGAACTCATCTGACAAGGTCATATTACAGCCTAATTTCCTCACGTTGCTGCCTCACTACTCGACTGCGTCGAGAGTTGGTTTGCTGAATTCGGTTGGTCAGAGCGTTAAATCAGAGACTAAGACTCCTCTGAGCATTTGACTAGTATGATAACCAACACGTCAGCCAATTTGGATCTTGCCTCGCTGCTTCAACACAGTAAGCAAAACTCCTCTAATATCTATAACACTATTTACTTTCAGAATTTATATGTATATATATATAAAACTTTATAATAATTTATACTATATTTTTATAGCAAATAATCATGATTAATTTATGTAACAATTATATAATAGCGAAAAATATGATAAAATATGAATGAATTGATAATCCTGAAATATAACGCAATTTTCAGGAAAATACTAATTGTAAGTTTCTCTTATATTTTAAAAGCAGATCAAATCAATCAATTAAATGTAAAAATCAAAGTATCAGTTTCCAATTAATCAGATTACTTAATTTTTACGAGAATAAATCTCACAAACAATTAATTCATGTTCACATATTCTATCAAACTTTCAAGATTTGCATACGTAGGAAATGAATTATTTAAATAGTATTGAAATTTAAATATTCGCATTACCCATACCATTCTTTAAAACGTATGAGTAAACACAGAGAATCCGTCGGAAATGACGGGGCGCCAAACTCCGAACAAATGAAAAGTATAAAATGATAAAAGAAAAATGGAAACGCGATGAAGAAGCTCGTGGCAGTCGCGCAAAGTGTTTCGCCAGTTATGGAGGTCGAAGTTCGTTACCGGACGCGTCACGGAAATGGCGAAACCTTGTCAGTCAGCCCTCGCAGAAACACTTCGCGAGAGCGAAAGACAGAAGGGGAGAGGGGCGGAGAGAAAGGGGGGGGGAGGGGGGAAGGAAAGGTACAGTAGAGACAGGGGAGGAGAAATTGCACCAATATAAACCCCAAGTCGTCCGCATCTCCGCCCGTCCGAGCGAATTAATTTAAGTCTAGCGGGGCTCTAGCAATTTCCGCAATTTTTCTAGCTCGCCTCAATTTGGCCTGCAACCGATTTGTAGAGCTTCGACATCATCCGCATCTACTTTTTCTCGCGTTTCTTATCCATTACGGCGCGGTTGAATTACAGGCGCAATGTACGGAATATCTTTAATTGTGTGCTCTTCTAAGGACATTTAAGGTACTGTAATACATAATAAATTGAAAAGAAAAATAAGAATTAACTTAATAATAGCTTGACAATTATAAAATCAGAGATAAAATTAATCAAATCGCACTGATTAATATAATTTTTAATTTTAAATAGTACTTAAACTTTTCTTTTCAATAAGTACAAAAAATTTTGTCCGATTTCCATCAAATATAGATTCAAAATTTTAAAGACTTGAAATATAAACGATATTAATCGAGTTCTAAAAGAATAAATTTTTAGTTTTAAATTCTAATAAAAAATAAATAGCATTTTATTTTTTTAATTTATATTATTATTTTCTTCAACGTTTCTGTTTAATCCTCTATTCTGCGTTGTAGTTAAACAAAAATTTAATTAAAAAATAATCGTAAATAATAAGGTAAACATAAATTGGATTGTCACATTAGTCTAAGATATTTGCAATTGTACATAAAGTTATAGTACTCCGCGATTGCTGTCATGCGTCTTCAAAAGACTTCGTAGACGTAATGTTGCTTCGAGAGTAATTATTTACTTTTATGAGTTGATAAAGAAACTTGCGCTCTGTGAAAGCGTCGTAAATTGTTATTTAAGCAAGTTCGGTGGCGAGTTATAGCGGGCTGTCTGATCCAACGTGTCTGAAGCTATCGTGTTTCCAACTGAGCCAAACACGCGTTCCTCCGGCCGTAAGAAAGTTTTCGGGTTTCGCAAGCGGCGGATGTTGGAAACTGGATCGATTATACGAAAACTTGGATAATGCGTTTTTAGCCATCCGATGGTCGCGATTAAGGTGCTCTGCTTTTCGATCGGTAACGAGGCGAGTGAAATTTGAAACCAAATCCTCTCGAAGCGAGGTGGAAACCCGAGAGCTTTCCGCTTCGCCGTCTCGGCAGACGAACTTCGTTCCTACGTATACGATAGAACTTTTGCAATTTCCAATTGATCGATAACACGCCAGCGTCAACCGTTGCAAAATGCGAGAACGCGCGCGCACAAATTTCATTTCTTCAGGATTTTATTGTAAAGATAATAAGAGAACTTGCGCTCAAAGCATCGTACATGTATACACGTCGTTAGTCTCAAATCTGTAATTTGTTACATTTATATTACAGTAGATATCAAACATATCTAAACATTTATTGATACCATACATATATAACTATTTATATATTATATATGGTAGAGAGAGAGAGAGAGAGAGAGAGAGGTTTTAACAATAATATCAATCGGTTGGAATAATATCGTACAGTGCAATCAAATTTATTACAAAAATTATCAATCGACAAATCATAACTAAAAAGGGGAAAAATTCCTCCTCCATCTTATTACAGATGGCGATTTCCTGCGCGTCTTCTTCCGAAGGACAAAGACTGAATCTTGAAGACGTTTTACGCAGAATGTAGCTTCCTTCGCTCTTCATTAGCTCCTTACGGACAGAAAGCATCGTAATGGCCGTTTTCTGGACCGATCGACGAATCAACCAGTCTGATGCAAACGCACAGGGAAAGTACGGTGGCTTTCTCTCTCTTTCTCTCTCTCTCTCTTTCGCTTCGTTCTCTAGGGGGTATTTAATTTCCGGACCGCGAGAGGCGACTGGTCGCGCGCGCGGGAGCGTTGCGACGCCGTCACTCCCGCGAACAATGCGTGTCTCCGATAGACGGATAGTATCCAAGCTCCGGCGTTCTGACTTCTACAGCATTACCGCTCAACCGCTCTAATTATAGGCAGCAAATGGGTGGGTATAGATATCAATCCAGTCTCGGGGGAGTACACTTACTTATCGATTGCTCGAACCGGCGAAACGAGAACGCTTCGAGAAAAACGTTCTTGGAAGAGGAGCAGCAAAATGGGCAGAAACTAAATAGGGGAGATCTAGAATCGAGTGATAGCGCCGCATTAAGTATCGTTCGTTAAAATAAACTTATTGATCGTGGTAGGTCGAAGTGAATATTTTATATAATCGAATATTCTTAGAATTGTAGAGATGGGCATTTTTAAATAAAAATGCAAATGCTGATTTTATTTTAAATTGAAGACATTTTAACCATACCTTCTCAATTAGAATATTCCCGATATTATTACAACTAGACTGAAAATATATCCACACATTTGTAATTTTATATTGAAATATCCAAAGTATAAATTGACAAACTTTGAACTATATAAACTTGTCAATAATTTTAGAGCAAGCAATTCACGTTATTTTTAAATCAAATATATCAAATCAAGTCTTCTTTTAATGATTTCTGTAAATATTAGATGTACCGATTAAATAAAACATTATAGTAAAAATAAGTGACACACGCATATTCGCAAAAAGATATTAAAATGCAATTTCTTGGATAACAGTTTCGCGGTTTGCAAAAAATGATCGCTTCACTCGTAAATACATTCGCCCTGGTTCGTTGCCGAAAGAAGGAAACATCAAGACCTGCGTAAAGTAATGCTTCGTAAAATCTACGAGCATGAAGAGCGAAAACGGTCGTTTCGTTTCGGCTATACGGTATCTGTGAAAACTTTCCAATTTCCCGGCAATAACACAAAGATGGGTCGATATATCGTTTCTTTGGGATAGATGAGAGCGGTTCTCTATAGACGGATATCCTCTTACGCGGACACGTGCAACTTATACCCGATCAATTTTTTTCTTTAACAATTGCATTTTTAGATTTAACTCGGTTAAAATCTTTTTTTTTTTTATTTCCGTGTAATTAAACCTTTCAATAAATGTTCCTTATTGAGAAGAGACGTTGCAAATTTAATGTCTTTTTAGCCAATTTAATACCCTTTATTATTTTAATTTTTTATTAAGTTTAAAGTAAGTAATATAAGTATTAAATTAAAATTTTGCTGAGCTAGCAGCTTTACTTAAAAAAATCAATTATAAAATATGACTATTTAATTTCTTGAAGTTTAATTTAGAACATTCTTAAATAACTCGATAATAATATTTCAGTTATCAATATTCTTCACAGAGAAGTCATCTCAAGCTCTATAATTTGTGAATTTTTCTGGGACACCATTTACATGTGCCTATGTATGGAAAATTCAGAGCTTTCGATGTTATGGGCGATACGAACGGTGCGTATTTTCCGGGCGTCTACCTCCAGCTTTGTTCCAGGGACGAGCAGGCCGGGCACTTTCGACGCTTTATGACAGGTGATAATTTATTAAACGCCGTCCGAATAATAAGCAAGTCCTCACCGCGGACGGCTTCCTTCGGGCTCTTCAAGCTCGACGGCCTGTTCGAGAGGCCATGCTGTCCCTCTCGATGCAGCTCCACCGCTCTTCCCTCCTCCCCCGAACTAGATTTTTATCGCCGTCACTTCCACGTCGCGCTCCGGCAACGGCCCTTTTGTATTCCCCGACCGAGAAAAGTAATCGAGTGGACACTCGAGGGACCGTCGTCGTATCGGTCTCGATCGAGACGATCCCACGTAGGCGTGCGAAAACGCGATTTAAATGCAAATTTCGTCGCTCCTTGTGCAGTCCTCGCGAAACACTTTCGAACTCCCGCCTCGTTCCTCGCTTCTTGATTACGCCAAGTTTTGATAGAGTCTTGTAAATTTCTCTCTCTTGAAGTACTGCGTCTGGATTTTAATCGCAACCTTCCGACATTCGCTTAACGACGACAACGTCGTCGTCGATCAGTCGTCCTGGCCCTGGCGGCCGGTACCAAGACGAGGATTAAAAAAAGTACTTGACCGACTTGCAGCTCCTTTCCTGACGTGACGAAATATTTAAGAGCTAATCGAGAAACGACTATCCCGTTTATCATATTAACTTCGACACGTTTAAATAGACTCATCGTTCACACTCGATTGGATCGATAATAATAATTTTATAGCAAATCTAAAGTTCTGTTTTATAAATTTTCAATTATAGTCCATAATATAATTTAAAATGAGAAGAGAATATTCGATGACGATGAAAAATACATCACGTTGGATTTCTCATTCTAGAAGATATCAATTTACGTGATACGCATTTTAATAATATATAATCTAAATTTCAAATCCTTACTTTTAAGTAATTTTCTAAATGCTTTATTGCGGCATTAAATAACAAAAACATTGAAAATTTTAAGAGATTTAAAGATTAATTTGTAATTATCAAGTAATTTACTTTTCTGAAATGACAAAAAGAGCATGTGCAGAAACAAATGTTTACGTAAGGAGTCTTTCTTTTATCTATTTTCATTTCGCGTATAAAGTTAATAGTTTGCGTATTCCAGGCGTAGCGTAGAATGTAAGCTTGTGGTGGAACGTAAGCGTCGTTTAGTATCAACGCTGAAGTTGCAATCTGTAGCTACGCTACAGCTCGCGGCGTGCTTACGGATTCGCAAGCAGGCGACGAGTGGACGAGTAGATACCGTATGCCGGTGAATTCTTCGGCGTAGATTTAACGCGCACGGGGATTTCATCCGGTGCGATCGGCGAGAACCAATGTCGGCGACGACTTTATGTATTCCATCCACGGCGCGAACGACGCGTCAGGACGACGGGCGTCGGTGAGATAGCGGGCGATGGCGCGCGGGTACGAGCGGAGAAAGAGAGAGATTTCAATGGCAAGCAAATAGCACGAAGCGCGCGCGGCCAATGGGCTTTCCCTTTGATTAAATGTAAATTGTGCGGGGAACGCGATTAGTACTCCCAGCACTTCGCCACCGGTCTTCAATCGTCGTCCTATGCCGTGTTTCTAGCGCTTCTATACCCTCCCGGAATGGGTTTCTCGCCGCATTTTCCGAAATAAAGAAGATCAAAGTGATCGGAGCGATCGCAACGTGAGATCGCTTTTGCTCCGCTTTCGTTTCGTCTAAAACGTCACACGTAACTACGGGAGATCGCATAATTTAAAGGCGATCCAGTTACACATGCCTGCGAAAATAATAGTTATTTGATAAAGTGAGTATCAGATCGACATATGTTTAATTTGGAATATACATATGTAATTATATTGATAAAACGTTTCACAGTAATTATAATAAAAGACTTCAGCTATCGTTTCTGCTAAAAATCAATTCTTATTTAATAACTGATAAATTATTTAAATTGCTTGTTCATTTAAGAGAAGATAGGATAAAATTGTGTAAAGTAAAAAATTATATTTAGCCACGGTTCTCCCTTGTTTCTCATCTCTCTTTCTCTCTCTCTCTCTCTTTTTTTTAAACGACAGTTAAACGAGCGCTACGCGCTTTAATTGTATGCAATTGTATTATTGATTGCGGAATATGGGTTTTACAGCCTCACATTCATCACGTTTATTCCGCCGTTATTATTCGGCACGCGTCTCTCTTTTTCCTTTTC
>NW_012027153.1:1158025-1232402 GCF_000956235.1 Wasmannia auropunctata | reverse complement strand
TCTCATCTCTCTCTCTCTCTCTCTCTCTCTCTCTCTCTCTCTCTCTCTCTCTCTCTCTCTCTCTCTCTCTTATTGATTTAATCGAGACTATTGAAAAATCGATTATCTAAAACTCGTAACGTTCCAATTATTAAATATTTGAAGTGTGTATGCAAAACAATATCAGAAATGCAAGCTTAATCGATGTGATTAATCGGATTAATCGGATTTACATATTGTCCATTTAATATTATCTTCTGACAATCACGAAGACCGTTCGGCGAGGCGAATCTACTCGATTTACATCAGACAGTTATAAAGCACTCTGTGGGATATGTAAAGACTACAGCACGTGTGAAAACTGGAGAAGCGTGAAAAAAGGTGAGGCGGGATTCGCATACACTTTCGGTTACCTCGGATTTTCCGTTCGTTCTCGCTCGTTCCACGTCGACGTTTCACGTCCTCCCGCCTGGAGCGATGCGAATCTGTCCGATAAAACAGCGGACGGACCATTAGCTAATCCTCTGGAGGGTAAAACAGTGCCGCGGGTGAAGAGAGGGACCAAACGTGATGGCGAAAGGAAGGGAAGAGAGGGCGAGGGAGGGGGCGGCAGAATGGAAAGGGGTACGGAGGAAGTGAAACGGGCGAACGAAAGGGCGTCGGGGTGCCACCAGGGAGATTTCTGGGTGCGCAATTGATTGGCGCGCCGACGACGCCAACGCTCAGCCGCCGTCGACGTCGGTTGATTAGAATGAAGCAACACGGAATCCCTCTCTAACCGCCTAATGGCACACCGCAATCTGTGTTTACTGTGATCTCGGACTTCGCTGTATGTTGCTCGCGATTTGCCATCTGCAATGCCAATGAAACGGGATCGCTGCTGCTGCGCCGCGCGCATCGCGCGGTTGCGAGCCGGATAGACAATCCCGGATGACAATTCGTGCGCGAGCAGCGCGATTTCAAGGAGTTTGCACTGCACACCGAAGACGGAGAGTCGTTTTTGACGTTGATCGAACGCGAGAGAGTTTCGATTGGTTATACGCGCAATCCCGATCAACAGCCCGAATCGCTCTCGTTCGCGCTCCGACCTTTTCAGGCGCGTGAGCGTCACGTTTGAGCTGGAAATGCTCGTTGCAACGCTAAAACTACTATAGAGTGTCACATCAAAGTGATGCGAGATGTTGACACTTGTATCAACGTTTTACTATTTTATCGTACAGAAACAAATCGCATTATATTTACATGTATTTACATGTGAACCATTTTCACCTTTAAAATTTAATTTTTACTTATTTTCTATTTTTTTAAATTTTTAATTATCACTTATGTATTTTTTTTATGTAGATTTTAACTTTTAAAATATTTAATTATTTTCATGGCTTGATAAATTCAAGATTCCAACGCATAAGATATACATTTAATTTTAAAGTTAGATACGCTTGATTTACATTCAAATAAATGTTATTATTTTTTAAATGCCCATAAAGTTTTATTTTGACAAAAAGACTAATATATTGTATTTAATTGTTTAATAATAAAATTAAACTAAAATATCTCAGAAACCTGCTATTTTAATAAAATATTTTAATAAAATAAACTAGGTCATATCAAAATTACTGCGTACCATTCTATTTATAACAACGCTAGACGATTATCGATATAAGAATGTATGATTATAAAGGTAATCTATTATTTGCGCATAATGTTCTACATTTATTTTCGTGAGACATGAGTTCTATTGGCATTTTATATTTCTGTTTCTGCTATTCTATTCTGCTATCGAACAGATAATTCGTATGAACCCATGCATAAAATTAATAAACCTATGCGCGGAATAATTGATAAACTGAATCATATATAACCTGCCTGTTCCGTGTCACTCCTTTCGGAAAATTGGTAGACTTCGCTCTTCCATTGCGCACGAGTATTTAAATATTACACGACAAAGTTAAAAATGCATATAATTTACAAAAGCATATTCGCTACTGTCACTTATGTACAAATCGAATTAACTCTCGTTTGTTTTGAAAAAGGTCAAAAGCATAAATGAAAAATTCAATATTGATAAATGAAAAATTAAATAAATTTTAAATTAATCTTTCAATCGAAGGATAGCAATATAATTCACACACAAAATGTATAATGTTAAATTTTATTTTGGCTACGTTTCATATGTAACTACTAATTGACAACAAATAATCTATGTAATATGATATCAATCATATCTATATAGATAAACGTTCAGGCAGGGCATCAGCCGCTCGATTGCCGCCTCATCTGCTCTGTTATTTTTTATTCTATTTCGGTGTAATACCTATCAAATTTGTAAACCATTGCATATAATAAACTATATTATTATTATTATTATTATTTATTGTTATATTTGCTCAGAGAGAGAAGGAGGGAGAGAGAGAGAGAGAGAGAGAAGAGAAAAAAGAGAGAAGAAAGAAGATGCTTGCAATCGTCGGTTAAGGATAATTTCAAGTAATTTTATCGTTTGATATCGTAAGCTGCATAATAATAATGTCAACATTGATGCAGGTATTATAAAAATCGAGAGAAGACTCAACTATAAATTACTGGCACAAATCGAGCTTGCTTTTCGCTGTCGAGATTCCAGTTTCTGTACTAGGTTCGGGGACGAGGGTTCAAAGGGTCCTTCCTCGGCCGACGTCGAAGACGAGAACGCAGACATTAAATGGAATTATCGAGCTCTTTATCTCCCTGCCGCGCCGTCCGACCTTCGATCATTTTCTGTCTATATCCTCGCCGCTGCTTCCCACTCTCGGAACCGGCCCGGGCAAACATCATCCGCCAGAGCTCAATCTCAATAACAATTATTTCCGTTATTAGAAATTTAATAAAGGACTTTCCGCGAGGACGCAGCCGTCGTTGCTCTCTTTGACGACGGGATCGCCTCAATAACCTCCATAGCTTTCGCTCTCCATAATGTCGCCAGCGCGAAGAAGTCGCCTCCCTTCAAGGATCGCCTAAGAACGGTGGCCGTAGCGAGGACGAAGGAACAAAGCAAAGATTGCGCGGCAAAAGCCTCGCGACGCAGGTGAACGAATTGAGGAGAGGACTAGTCAAAAGCTAACGGGGGGATGTAAATGAGGCGGGAATGACGAAGAAAAGGGTAATACGGTGCGCGCCCTGAAAGGATCGGATGCGCGCGAAGGAAGGAAGATAAAGGAACATTGACAAAGAAAGATAGATTCAGAAGGGCTATATTGCGTCCACCGGTGGAATCCGAGGAAATCAAGAGACTGTTCGTCGGTGGGCGGAATTGGAGATCGAGAATCGGGGGCTGCATGGAAATTAGAGCGACCAAGCGTGGAATGAGCCAAGAAAATCTCAAGATTATCGTTCGCGGCAAGGATTGCGGCGCGGGTTTCTCAGCTTTAACCGCAAGGAATCGTAAACTCGACGGTGGCAGCAGGTGAATAACAAAATTGAAAGAACCGTGAAAACGCGCGAGGTTTTGAAATGCAAGGGCAAATGGGTGACGGAATTGAGGGAATCGACTTGCCGACAAAAGAGACTAAGGGATGCAAATGAGACAATGAAGAAAATGGAAAGGGTAGGTTATGCATGACGTTGCAGGAAAAGGGAAGAATGTGTAAATTTGTAAGACGAGGAGTGAGAAAGAGAGAAAGGAAAGAGAGAGAAAGAGAAAGAAGAGAGAGAGAGAGGGCTCGAAATAGAGGGATAAAAGGTGTAAGGGTGCAACAAAGAAGACGGAAGATGAGGAAAATGAAGCGAGCGCGCGGAAACGAAGAATGTTTCGCGCTCGAGAAACGCGACGCTCATTTCTTCCTCCCCCGTTCTTCCGTGAGCGGAAGCCGACCGAGAGATTGAAACGCGGGCATAAGTGAAAAGTGCCGATGGATTCATCTGTATTCCGCGAGGCGAATATCTCGAGATTATCTCCGCATTGCGGGGTTAGACGAGCGTGACTTCGTCGAAGATTTATCTCAAGTCTCTTCCTTCCGTCGACTTATTCTTACAAACGCTGGAAGATGGAAGGGATTTTTGCATTTTCTCAACTCGATCGTCTTCGAGATTTTAACATTGTTTGATTATACTTCTTTGATTTTGTCCCTTCATCATTGCGAAATAATAATCATTAACGATGTGTAATAAATCAATTCAACAGATATAATTAAGCATATTTATATTACGAGAAATTAATAAATTTTTTACTCTCACTGACATTGTAAATGTTGTTGTCGTGACATTGTTATATATAACATAATTCATTTTACTAACGCTAAAATCAAATAATTCTGCACATGAAAGTTACATAAACAATAAAGTTATAAATCTGATTTCAGCCGGATCATGCTTTGGACTTTGGGCATACGCGAGACCTTTGAATCGACTTGTCTGTCTTTCGCCAAACGAGCGAAACTTTTGGCATTAAAGCGCGGTCACTGCATTCGTCAGATGGCAAGAAAGAAAACGGTGGGACGAAGTCCAGCTTCGGACGAGAAGAAGTGTACCTTGGAGGATGGATAGTCCTCTTAATTTTTCCAATAATGGCTCCGCCGCAGCAAGGGTCGGCTGTTTATCAAGGCTGCGATAGGTAGGCCGCAAGTCCTTCCACACGAGCTTCTTGCACGAACGGGCTCGCAGGCCGTAAAGGGAGGGATAGAACAGGGGTGCACAGAAGAAAAAAGTAAGGGTGGAGAAAAGAAGAAACTAATAATTCGGAAGCAGTTTTCGAAGCTACAATAGGTTGTCGATTTGAAGTCGTTCGATGGCTTTCATATATATAGGATCATCGCTTTTTTGCCCGTATTGCGGATTGTGATGGCAAGCACATATTTTCAAGTAATTGTACAATATGTCCGTAAACATTTTAGAGAGAATAGAATTTGTTGCGCCACCGGATATATGTTTCAAGTTTGGAACAAAATAAAGCACAAAAGCAATCCGATATTGAAGTATTTGAATTGGAAGAACATTTAGCCGCATAGAAACTAAATGGCTTTTTATGATTATAAATTGCGGCACGTAATTGGTTTTTCAAGCAGTTGTACTATACTTCTGTAAACGTTTTAGAGAGACTAATATATCTACAATTCTGCTGTTGGAAATTTATCACAACGGTACAAGTACAACGCTAAATAAAAGTCATATTTATATATAAAAGTATATCAGTATCAAAAATATAAATTATAATAATTTCCTAAATCCGTTTAGAAAATAGATTTATTTTGTTATAAACTATTCTTAACTATTAATTTTAAGTAAACTTAATGAACATTGGAAAATTATTATAATTGAAATATTATGCTTATTATTATAGTTCTTTAAACTTTCAAATACCTAATATATATTTAAATAAATCTCGTTAGCTGTAAAATTGTATTAGTTATATAATTAACATTCTCAGTAAATCTCTATAATGTCATCGATGGTTTTTGTACTTTTCTCTCATGTCTACACACGCTACGCGCAATAATCTCTTTAGTAGATTGAGACTAATTAAATATAGTTTTTAGGCGTAAGTTTAAGTGTTAAAGAATTGTACCACAAATCCAATTCCGCAAAAAATCAGTTATAATAAATCGCAAGCTCAATGAAATTATTAAACTAGCTTTCTCTTTTTATGCTATAAATTCATAAATAATGTTTAAATATTAGTAAAATTTAAATATTACAATTTAATTATAAATTAAAATTTAATTTTACAATTTTTAGAAAGCGAATACCTGATATAATGACAGCTAAAAATGTGTAACATATAAAAATAGAATCAAAGAAAAAAATTGTTATTAAATTGTATTCTCCCATGTGTAGAAAATTATAATCAAATGATTATATAATGTTTTATTTAATTATATATGTAGTTAATTATATTTAATTTAAAATAATAACTATTAATATTAGTACTTGAAAGCATACGTAATAAATTAAATATTATGCTACACATAAGAAATATTTCTCTGAAGATTCAACCGCTTTGAGAAACCTTGATTTAATATTTAATGGCGACGAGAAAAGATCAACAAACTTTGTAACGCTTGTTACAGACGTCTCGAGGCAGAACTAGGATTCTTTCGCGCATTGCTGAGACGAGATTTCAAATCCACAAGGCTCGATTTAATAGAGCGGGGAGGGATTTCTTATAGCGATCTGAATCTAATCAGAGAATCCGCATTCTACAAGCACCTTTGAATCCCCCGCTTTGCAGGCCCTCTGAGCCTCATCCTT
This sequence comes from Wasmannia auropunctata, assembly GCF_000956235.1. NCBI lineage: Eukaryota > Metazoa > Arthropoda > Insecta > Hymenoptera > Formicidae > Wasmannia > Wasmannia auropunctata. The sequence continues at coordinate 1,226,204 of NW_012027153.1, read as the reverse complement.
CTTCCATGTTTGATTTGATAAGTACAAACGAGGGGCGACACTTCAAAGGAACTGCAAGATAAAACAAACTGTCTCCCATGATGTGGGTTTGTTATTTCAGCATTACCGATGAAAGCGAAATATGCCGGCTGCTGACTTGTTTGCCATAGAAGAATACCAGATTGGCGTTTTGCGTCAAATCGTCGTGATACACTCGTCTTTCCCATTACAGCACACCGGCAAATTCCCGTTCCGACTGTCGTCGTACATCGGTCGTCTTATGTTTCAAAAAGCACCGTAAATAATGATGCACGTCGAATGTCTGCAGAGGGAAAATAGGAGGGAAGTCTAACGCGGATCGTTATCTTCAAAATCCTTCAAAGGATTTCTACCTCATTCCGACAAGGGTCGAAGATTTGCGGGGATTTTGTATCTTGTATCCTTTACGCCCTTTGATTTATCTCTTCCATTCTGTATGTTAAAAGCGGGTTAAAATATGACTCGGCTTTGTATTGACAAAATTAGTACAACACGCAAAATTTATTTAAAACTTTTTCAAAATATCTCATAATTCTCTCTCTTTCTTTACTATCTCTCTCATACACAATATTTATTAAAATTTGATATAAACTCTATGACTTTTAGTTTTTTAGTTGTTAAAACATTGACTAATTAGTTTCTATCTATCAGATGTGTATTGTATTTTTAAATATAATCACATTTTTTCGTTCTATGTAATCTATGTAATAAATGAAAAGATTTAGAATAATTGATTTATAAAACTATTATCGGACAGAGATAGAAGATTTCTATGTATAATGAGATATAGATTTCGTATAATGAGAACGTACGCATAATGCATATAAGCATTCATTAGTATATTCGGCAGGACTGTCCGACGTGTTTTCAGACTAAATGAGGCAACATATGCCGGTCGTAGCGTTAAGAATTCAATTAAATTATGTTGCATCAGTGGTTTCAAATTATACTAGTGTTTGCTCTAGCAATTCCATTGACAAAATTAGGCGTAAGTGTCGCTTGTCCCTTTAGGCGCTCGCTCTCTCTTTCCCGTGATTTTTTTTTATGATCGAATTTTTCGATTGTATAGAGAAAAACATTTTCAAATTTTAACAATTATTTTAGCGATTAAATTAATTGGATCTATTAATCTTTCAATTAAAAGATAATTAATGTTTCGATTCAAAACATTGATGTATTCTACATTAGAAATGTTTAGGATAGCAGTATGAATTTATTCATCAAACTAAAAACGTATAAAATTGCAATAAATGTTCGCAGAACATCGCGTGATATCGAATAATGTAAAAGTCGACGGAATATGAAGACCACGAATGAAGTACGTAATATATTGCGAATGCTTTGATCAAACTTTTTCTGTGCTACGTTTGAATATGAAAGATGTGAGGTACACTCTCTCTCAAAAAATTAATCACACAAAATTGTTTTTCTATACACTGAAAATGTTTGAATCTTTTGCTTTTTAATTAGAATTAAATAAATAAAGTTGACAAATCAAATGCATAAAATGAAGCGAGGATTCTAATCAGAACTATGGAATTTTAATATTGGGGTGCAAACTTTATACACGCTAAAAGAATAAAATAACAAAATAAGAGAATATGGAATAAAGTCAGATAACAATGGAATACTCTATATGTAAAAATCATATATTTCAATGTATATATTTATTATGTTTTTATTTTCTTTCTCTTTTCCTTTGTATCCTAATTCAAAGAGTTATTTTATGACGTAAATACTCATAGATTATGAATATAAACTCGTCATGCGCCTGTGCAAATTTATTTTACTTTTGCGTCAGTATAAAGAGGAAAGTTCGACACGCGCGATCACATTTTCGATCTATTTCAGAAGTTATCGTGACGTGGGTTATACGCGTAACGCGTGGTGTCCATTTTGGTTGCCAAGCGAGCCAATAGCTGCTCGACGAAGTATCTTTCGCGTCAGTATTCGTGACTCGCGAGGGGTTGATGGATCGATTTGCGATCGGTCGTAGCGCGGGAAGAGCCCGCCGAGAGAGGGTCGTAGGAGGGAAGCGCATTCGGAATACGTGATCGATGCGTCCATTCAGCCGAAGCCCCGCAGGTACGACGGCTCGAAAACTTCCGGGGATGCATAACGTTCGCAACGAATGTGAGATGGACAGATTTACGAGATCGCATGCTTGCGAATGTTCCTGTACGCGTTCAAGCGTGCTTAAACGATCGTAGAAACGCCGCCGGAGCGTCAAATAATTTACGTCAAGGCATTTTGCAATTGTACGTATAACTATATACACAAGTAAACGGTGCAATAATTATAAAGTACAAAAATCCATTTGCTCGCCAGCAAATAGCATATTATTTTTATGTTTAATGGATTTTAATTACCGCGACGATAGGATAAAACTGTCACTGTTCGAAGCGCGTTGGAATCCCCCTGGGGACGAGTGAAGCGCGTTTTGAGAGGGTTTATATATCCCAGGCTCGTTTAAATAAAAAAGATGAAAGCGCTCAACATGCAAATCAGACTATCCGTTTTGTTAATGCAAATATGTAAATGCATAGCCCGCCGTTGTTTACAGCGCTCACCTGCATTCTGCGAGCGGCGGAGAGAAAAATCGGGCGGAACGATGACGCGCGAGAGAGATCGTGAGACCGAATAATCGAGTCTTCTTCCACTGTGCACTTTTCTTTGTTGCGGTATAACTGTAACGCCTCCGTAAATTCATGCGATGTAACCGTCACGATATAACGCGGCTCTCTCAAGACAATTCAATTTCACGATCTTTTTTAATTTGCAAAACATCAAGCAGCTCGAGGAATTTAAAAGTCTCAAAAGCATAATACTAATCAAACGATATTAAAATATTATTTGAAATCAAATCCGACGATATAAATTAGAACGTAAATCAAATTTCAGATTGGAACGTATGTACATTAATTTTAATAGGATATCAAAGACTTCGCATAAATATAGAATTAAAGGAATATGCCAATAATAATATCTTAAAATATTTTTGATTGTAAAAAATAAAAAGAATAAGATTGACATACATTTACCTGACTCTACATTTTACGAACTAATTTGTAATGTCGAATAGTTTTTATATTTATGATACAGTTAGTTGAATTTCCTGATAGAGAAAACGGGGAAGAACGCAATAGCACCGATGAAATCAAGCGATTTTTAAGGTACTCTAAAAATATATATAAAAAAAGAACAAGAAAATAGCGAAGATATAGCGTATATATAGATAGGTAGGTAGGTAGATAAATAAATTGTGTGTGTGTGTGTGTGTGTGTGTATCTTTGTGTGTGAGAGGTCCTTTTTTGATAAATATAAAAGTTATCTCTCGGGGGATCGTATCCGACGAGATCTATTTTTCTTTCGCCGCGGCGGAAGTTCGCCGTGGTATTCTTACACAACGGGAAAAGAGGACAGTAATCCACGATTTCCGATGGTTGGAGAGGCACCGGCCAGCTTTCCAAGAGGGTTCTCTGAGGCGGGAAGCAGCTAAAGATACCAAAATTGCTAGAGCTCCGCTGGTGCTTCAATAACATTAAACTTTCATACATTGATGGTACGGGCATTAACAAATTCGAACAAGTTTTATAGCGTTTCTCTAACGCATACTGAATTAAGAATAAACCAAGTTTCCTCTTCATTGTTTTAATTTGTTTTAGTATGTGCAAAATTAAAAATAATTGCATGAAGCAGTAAAAATTTAATCACATTGAATTATATGTGCTCGCTGCCTTTGAGTTTTATAAGTGAGGTTTTTTGATCGCGCTTGGTCATGCTTTTTACAAAACTAGATTTTATATTAAAAATGTGTTGTCTATCAATTGATTGAAGTTTTGAAAGCTTTGATATTCTGTTGCAATAACTTCTCCAATTATTTTTTTAATGGAAAATTATTGTGTACACATGGAAATAAAGAATTTTATCGATTAAATCTGTTTAACTTTCATATTATATAAATATAGTTAAATAAAACTAACGAGATAAAAATCACAAACTGTTAATATAATAAATCGTATCATATACAGTAAACAACGATATTTAATATAAAGCATGTAGCTTTTATCAAAAAAGTGTAACAACTTTTAAATTCTGACAAATGACTTTTCTCACGATAATCGGTTTTTCACAAAGATGAACAAAATTTGGCGCAACAGCTCGTGAAGATAAGAGGCGTGTCGCAAGAAGTTTTCTATCCTTGTAGTTTATCGGATATTTTTGTTTCTATCTTTTTCTAAAGCCTCCCTTCGCCGGTCTCAACGGCTCCTATTTTCACGTGCCTTCCGTAAAAAGGTATCCCGGCTTGCTTTAAAGAGCCGGAAGGTGCAAAGTAAACCGGTACTTGGCGGTTTAAGAGGCCGTGAGAGGAGAAGGTAACATTTAAAAATTCGAGAGCCACGAGCTGCTACGCCGGCGCTACTCCACGTCTTTTCCGATACGCCATTCTTCTCAATTCGCTTGCCTTGCTACCTGCCGCCTTCGTGAAATTTTACATTTCCTTTCGCTCTTTATAATTGGAAGGAACCAAACGGGGAACTATGTGAAAATAATACGAACGCAAAAACAAACGAACGAAGGTGAAAGGAGAATCGCACTTCACGACATTATAAAAACAAATCTTCAAAGAAAAGTACTCGAGGGGGATGCGCATATAGACGAGATTTCAAGATGGACTTGCCCGAGGCTCTCGTTCGAAATCGAATAGAAGCTTCTCGCGGATTACGTACGTTCTTCTTCGTTGAACGAAACGCCGTACGTGTTTTCGCAAAGCGGACTAATCCTTGTCCCTTTCACGAGGGTGAATCTACACTCTGTTATAAGTGTATATGAAAGGACGAAAATAAAAACAAACTAAATCATACATACATATCATACATGCTCGATTTATGTATGCGTGGATTCTTAGATAAAATTGTAAATAGAATACTTTATATTTATACGAAAAAGAATTTATTTTTTTACTAAATCAAAAAATGTTTTTTCTAATAATATAAGTATACAATATTATTATTAAATTAAGAAAGACTAGACTTAATTCTGCTGTTTCAATTTACTGTACGATCACATTGTTGGCATTAATATGAAAAACTGGAAAAAATGAAAAATTTTTACAGAAAAAATATCTCACATTAACAGACGGAATTATCAAATATCAGGGAAAAAGAAAGTTTTCAAACAAAATATTAGTAAAAAAAATAAGCTACATTTTGGATTAAACATCAAATAGACTTGAATAGAACAGCAGAATTAATATATATGGCAGTTAATTAAATTAAATATAAAAACTGATATTAAATGTGTAATTTATAAACAAATTATGTTTTGTATTTTTTAATGGATTATTCCTTTCAAAACAGTACAATGATATTAAAAATTTTTGCATCAAAAATATTCTGATATGAATAATGATAATAATACAGATTTAACTATATTCAACGACATACATACGTTAAAAAAATATCCTTTTATTTTATCAAGTCATACGCAAGGATGCTTTTAATTGACGACCATGTCTGTAAAGATTCTATTGCAAAAATGTCGAAGAAGTAATCAACGTGAGGCAGTGACGCTTTTTATCGCGCAATTTATCAAGCACCGTATTGACCGATTTGACGAAGGCCGCAGCAACGGCGGAACGTATCGACAGCGTCAACGTCGTTGTTAGGATACAAACGTTGTCCGGTATCAATTTGTAGAGGAGCTTGACGTTCGGACGGCGGTATATTTCGACGTAATAGAGCGCGCATAGGCGACCAAAAGCCGAGGCAAACAAGTTACAGAGCGCGAGTTACGAATTTCGTGTATGTCGGAAACCGGCACGCTGCTGGGACGCGCCGCAATCGCAAAGTAGTTTAATTGGATTTTCAGTGAGATTAAAGCGAACGCGGGGCGACTCTCTCACTGCGCTATACGATCGCGATAGTCGCAATACGGACTAGTTTCGCCCACATCGCGACATAATAACTTTTTACGTCGTGAACAATTCTATTTTTCTACATAGCTCATACGAGACTGTGGCGCTATTGCTTTCAAGGCATGTTTAAATTTAGCCAATGAAAATTGATCAACGTCAACCAAATTTATGTCTCTTTCACAATTGAATTACACACTGGATTATATTACTGTATCTCCAATAGATTAAAATAATATGGATAAACTATACATTCCACACACAAACTGTGAAACTGTATGAAATTAATTCAAATTGATCAGGATTCGTGATATTTATTGTGTTGTTACTTTTTATCAAATATATAAATTTTAGTATTATTACTTTTTCAAGAACTATTGTCTAATTCTCGAGCTTTATGATACGATCTTTGATAATTATTAAATATTAGGAAAGAGCAGAAATACGCTTAAAGATGAGTTTGTAAAATCAAAAAGACACAGTTCAAAAAAGTTTAAATCATTGTTTTACGTCGTACTGCAACTTACAACAGTTATAATATACGGCAATTATTTATTGCCACTAATAATTAATTTAGAATAATATTTATCCGAATAAATATTTAATATACATGCTTTTTCACAACTGCAAAGTATTTTATAGGTTGAAAGATCCATCACCATACAGACATGCTAGTCGTATTCAAAACTGAATTGACGCGAGTAATGCGGGCGAACGTACATAAACTCGATTAACGTGTGATTGCTCTTGCCTCGGGCCGAAGTCATAAATAACCGTCGAAACGACACGAAGTAGGTCGTTCGCGATCTCCGCCCGCGGAAAACCGCGTTTCGCCGGATTCCATGCCAGTGAGTTTTAATGGTCGTACCAGAATTAGACATTGCGATAAAATTCCGTAACACAGTCCTAGCCAACATGCAGAAAATAGATCAAATCTCACAAGAATAACTCGTCATTTTCGAGATGTCAGATCCATTTATGTTTCTTGAGAGGATTTATTTTTTGTAATTTAAATAAATAAATATAGACAAAATATAAAAGTACAAAAAACATGGCGAATATTAAAGGATAGAAATGTAAGTGATGCAGGAAATGTGAAACATAAATAGTTATTCTTAAATAGCACTCAGACTTAAAATGTAGCTCGTATAATAAAATAAAATTGTTGCAACTAAAATATCAATTTCCTGAAGTAAAGCCTTTAAAAGCATGACCTAGCTTTGTTGAAGCTAATTGAAAGCAGACCCATTTCGCATGTTAAGAAGCTTATGTCAAATTTCCGATCGATTAATTACTATTAATGTAAAAGGAGATCAGTGCTTTTCTTCATGAAAAGAATTGAGACTTTTTTGAAAGCCTTGAAGTCATTAACGTACTTTGACTACTTTGGAATATATATAAAATATGTCTTTGACATATTTAATAGTTTAGTTAAAAATTCTTCTTCTAGAAATCTCAAAAGTTAAATTATTTTGAAAGAAAAAGCAATCTCATAAAAAAAATAGTTCACTGTTTTATGAATTGTTAAAATATATCATTGTCATCAACTTATGTATGTCACATAATGAAACGTAACAGTCCCTAATATCTAATCTAAGTGTTCGTAATATCTAAAGATACACAGCCTGCCAGAAGTACACAGTAATTGTCGTTAAAACTATGATTGTAGAGAATGAGGGAGCCGTTTCGGGAGCGTAGCTTTCTATGGATCAGCATAAGTTAAGTCACTTTAGGGCACTCCGAAAGAGGCCGGACAAGAACAGGTTAGTACTACTGGCCTCCAAGGTACCATTTACGAGACATCTTAGAGCGACCCAAAATCCATGGAAACGCGTCCCCTGTCAGTTCGTGGATAGTAACACGTTGTAAAAGCATTGTAACGCTCTCCCTAATTCTCTCACAAGCTTGAATTATCGCGCACACGTAAGACGTGAAAATAATGGCGTCACTCTAACACTGTAAAATCGTTCAAACGTTTATTAATAAATTGCTTATTTAATACATCCCACAAAATTTTCTAAAAAATTTTACAATTACATTTACATTTATACGTAATAAAAATATTAAATTTATCGTTTATCTTAATCATTTAATGTAATGTGCTCTGATATTTTGCTCGAGAATGAAACGAAAGGTACACGTCAGGTTCGATACATTTGCTTTTCTCGAATAAAGATTTGATTTGCACTGCAACGATGAAGAAAGTTCAGGAAGCAATTCCTCAAGAGAATTTCTTCTTTCTAAAGAAAAACTGTACTGTACTTTGCACTTTATGATTTTCCATACCGACAATGGACATTTCCTGTCAAAGAGCAAATCGAAATAATCGAAAAAAATGGTTCACTATCGGTAGTATAATTTTTTAGTCTCTGATTATAAAAATTGAAGTGAAGACGATTCGTCGAAGGTAAGGTAAGAAGAAAGATCTTTTGGGTGTAGAATATATTCTAAGATTCAAGTACAAAGTGAATGAAGATTTATCGGTTTTCTCAGTGGAAACATTTTCACTTTCAGAGAAACTTCTCGGCTGATAGACGCCTATTCTTATCGATGCTTTAGGGCGAAACAGTGTACAAATTAATCTTCTAAAAGCACCGACGAGACCTTTCTACCGATATAGTCGAGCTCCGATGCAAGCTTGTAGTTAAGAAACTTATCGGAATATAGCGAAAGGAAGATTTTCGCTTCTGCGGGGTCGGTGACTTTGACGCCGCCCTAAGATTCGCACAAGGGCGCACATGAGGATGGGACGGATGGCGGGATGGGGGTAGACAAGGGCGGAAGTGGCAACTCCGTCGAAAGGAAGCGAGCGAACGAGAACGAACAGATTCCTGAATTACTTGCCGAGGCGACCTATGTCTGTCACCGGAATGATTTGATAAAGTAGTCTACGACAGATGCATTCTACTCCCCTTCCGTTCTTCGTTTCACTAAAAGTTCACCCCACTCGTGCTTTAAGTAACCGTAAGAAACTTTGTTAAAAGTAGAATTGGGCCTTGTAAGAAAATTGTGTTATTCAATACATATGTAAATTGTAACGTGACACAATTATTGTCAAATTTTTTAAAGGTTGAAAAAGACTATGAGATCAGCTAATAAACTTTTAGTCCTGGTCCTGTTAAATCAAGGCAATCTGCACAATTGTTTGTAATTAATTTTGTTGTGCTTCTGTAATTAAAATTGTAAACAAAATTGATTGAAAGAATAGAAAAGATTATCAAATGAGACTTCTGGCGTATCTTAAATACTTTCTGAGAGTAGATTCAAATTGATAACATATCGAACGCGTCAATGTAACTTTGAAGTTGCATTAGCCCACGGAGAGTTAAGTACTATTTGCATTTCCTTTCGACGGATCGGCGGCGCCTGATTGTTGTATTGTAATTAGTAAAGTAGAAACGCACGGGCGCCGGGAGTATGTATATAAGCAAACCGACGATAATTAATTACGCGGCTTAACAGTGGCGTTTAAGTTAATGCCCGGACTGTGTGCTTACTGCCGAGTTTCCGGACAAACTAAATTTAATATCGTGCCTATTACAATCTACCGGATTATATTTTGGTATGTGGACGGCGCCTCATAGATACGGGGAACTGCATGCAAATTTCAGCGTGTGTGCGTGCGCGCGAAGGTCTGCGTTACACCGGACCCCGGGGCAGCGGATGTGGCCAGAATTCCGGTCCGGAAGGGCGGTTTAAGAACATTGTTTCGGTTGCCCTCGTTATACCCCATTGCGTCGACTTTCGTTTTACTAATTATTCTCTCCCAAATAAGGCCGGCCGAAAAGCACGAACGTTACGCCGCGGCCGTGAGTTTGCTCAACTTTTGTAGCGGCCTTCGGTAATTACGCATTATAAAGCAACGGATGCCAACGTTTTCCATCGCAATACTGTATTCTTCTCTTTCCAAAATTTAATCATATAATATACAGCAGCGAATACGCAACCAACAATACGCTTTAATTAGTGAAATGCTTTTTCATAGTCAATTTTTATAAGACAAAGAATAGTCGAAGGAAAAAATGCAAATTTCTTGAAATACTCTCTCGAAGAAAAATATTTAAATATATTTTTTCGATTAAGAATTAATTGTGGAACAAAAAATAGCTCTTATTACGTTTTATGTATTTTTAAAGTTGAATTATAATATTTGCTATTTTAAATATTATAAAAATTTTTTAAATATAGTTTAGAATGGAATATTCAGATTATAATATATATAAATAATTCTTAGATCTTTCATAGAAATAAAAGTTTAAATCTTCTAAGAATAAAAAACATTAATTTAAATGATTAAAAATCCTCTTATTATAAAATTCGTTTCATCTTTGCATTTTTATGTTTTCATCACATCCGCATAATTACTATCCAGAAAATAAATCGTAGAGCATAAACACGATTTACAGCTCGTTACTGGAACGTGTTGGAGAGTTAGGTTACCATCGCCCTTCGTTCTTTCCCGTTTGCGAGCCAGCCCGTTTTCTTTGGTCCCTTTGCAAACGCCCGGCGAGAATTACGACCTGGTTCTAACAGAACTTTCGCCTCCAATTCGAACGACAAAGTATCTGTCTTTCTCTTTCTCTTTTCCGAACCACTCGTCGTCGTTCCAACCCCTTCACGTATCCTTTCTTCCTTCACAACTCCATCCTTTTCCTACCATTAACAGCCGAGGAAAACGGACTTAATCCCAGCCAGCTGGTCAGTAGCGTATCTCGATGTCGACCGTTACGGAGCCCCAGGGATGAAAATGTTTTTAAAACGTTCTCCATTCGCGATTAACTAATTCCCAGCGCAATTTTCTTCCATCGGCAATGCCGTTAATTGGCATTGAACTCTCTCTTGCAGCGTCGTACTTAATTTTACGTGTCGTACGTAATGTCAAGAATCGATAATTTTTGTCCCGTAGGACGTTATCCGCACGATATTTTGAAGTTTACTTTATCACGATCAGAGCGAAATTCGTAAGACCTGTTTGTACCAAATTTAATTGACGTTGCTCGCAAGGGTATAACTGAAATTTAATCTTCTATTCTCGGCATTGCAACGAAAGATAATTCGAAAGATATAATTCAGAGATAAAAGTCGGCGATATCGGTGTCAGTTAATTAAGGGTTACACTAATATCAGTTAGATCTTCTCCTAATTGACTAAATCCTCTTCCCTTTCATTTATAATTGAAGTTATGATATAGATCGGATCGCGCTAACCAGAATTAATTAACTAAGCCGATTGCTGCGATTCATTCCAACTTCGGTTCATACAGCCGGACTTAGGTGTATTCAACCACGCTTTAATGAGCTGCTATAGTCCGCAAACACTGACATTCGCAGAACTTCCGGAAATCCCGCGCAATTCGCTCCCCCGTAGCAAAGAGAATGAAGTTCTTTGAGGAAGCCTTATGAACCGAAGCCATTGAATACGATGCGTTCTCCAACAGGAATGGTCGATATCTATTGCGGTGGAGAAAGGAAGAGGGGACTTCCAATCTTCCAGTCGATAAATTACACATCCGTTGATCATACCGTGAGGATTCCATTCGCGCCCGCGTCCGTGCGGGCCGACCGGAAAAAATTCACTGGCACCAGTCAAACCGCGGCTATAAAGTATCGAATGGTGTCACCATTCTTCCCACTCTGTCCGATACGTGGATGCAGGACAATACGCGAGGTACGATAGGCGAGGAAAGGGATCGACGGCTGCAACATGGAGGTGTACCGATGGGGGTTTGGGGTGGGACTCTGGATGTGTCGGCAACAGCTGTGAAATGTTTATGAAGGCCCGACTAATTTATCACACTCGCACACAGCAAAGTCTGTGCACGCGTGCCGACTTTATCACACTTGCCGATACGAATCGCGACCGCCATCGGCTGTTACAATCGATATACCATCGGACTGAACGATAGTGCACCTATGAACTCGAGAAAGGCACTCACAGACACTCTCCTCGGAGAGAGGTTAATTTAGTAAAAGAGTCGAGATAACTTTGTTAATTAATTCGTTATAGAGGTTGAAAATTGCCAAGCGAAATTATGATCATATTTCATATTCCTGACGAGTTGAAATTCGGCTTCGTGGCCTCGTTCGTAACTTTTATAAGAAACTTTATTGAGTCTATTTTATTCCCCCGACTATACGATATACTAAAAATATATATATTTGCCAAATGCTTCGTAAAATTTAAAAATAATTTAAGTTTGGAATTTAATGAATTTGCCATTATATGCCAATTACTAAACATAACCATATCAAAATATGCATATTAATATTATGTAATTTTTAAGATAAATTGAATTAAAGATATAATTTATAATATATCTTAAAACAAATTGTTTTTAATAAATTTACAATAATTTTAAATTAAATTTAACAAAATTGCTTTTAATAAAAAATTTTATACAAATTTATCATGAAAATTTTTGTTTCATGTAATAAAATTTATAACATATTCTTTAATAAAGTTCATAACACATTTCAACTAAATTAAGTTACCATTCAAGTGGAGAATCTAAAATTGTGTGACCGGGCCGATGATGTATTGTCTAGTTTATTTCAGCCATTTTTTACAAGCGGCAGGATGAAAGATTGTCGCGATTTGCCGTAAAATGGTTGCAACGCCCAAGGGCGATCGAGCGAAGCGGCAAGTTTTGAACAAACGATCATTCGAGAGGACCGATAGCATCGATTTTAGAAACGCGCTAGCATCGTTAGTAAAATGTTACAAAAATTTATAAAATAATCTATAAAATTACTTTCAAAATATTGCACCAATTGTGATTAATTTACATATTATCAAGTTAATCAACTTGTAACTTATAAATATCTTTACAGAAACTGCAACATTCTACAGACATAAAGCATTTTCAAAAATTATAAAAAGGTTTTTATATATGTCGCAATAAGTCTGTAAACTTAACGAATCTAAACTGATTCATTTCGGTTACAGAAAAAAATATTACATAGGTTTTTTATATGTTCTCTATATGAGAAATATTTAGCATCCATAGGTTGTTACCAACTTTCTTTACTCAATGTTAATGAATTTTTATATGTAAAGCCAAGCAAACAAGTGCAAAAAAACACAAATAAATATTTTGCCAATGCAAAAAAGCCATCATATTGGCGATGCTGTTTATATTCATTAAAACTAGTTATTCACAACAATAAGTTCAAGCTAGTTATTTATGTTTGTTTGCGCGCGTTTATTTTTTTAAATCTAAATTTATATTTAAGACATATTTTATCAGAACATTAAATTGTATTGAGTTTAAAATTTTTGTAAGAAATAACATATGACCATATATTTAGAGACTGTGATCAACGCGATATGTACGAACGACAGATACTTTCGGTATCCTCTCAATTCACAGCAGCCTGATGAAAAGGAGGACCCGCCGGGCGCCGACAGAAGAGTAGGCTGCCGTACGTCTGCGAGGGTGCTTGATGGACGCCTTCTACGTGGGCACGTATATAAGCGTTGTGCAGGCGGTTACATAGATCGAGGTGTTCTTCGAAAGCATTTGTGCCTTCCCACAGGTATCAAGGGATACACCGCGGAGTGACAAGGGACCGGGACAATAGGAACCGTATGATCCACGTACGTCCGCCGTACGTGCACCTATTCCCCGCACAATGCATTTACGAACGGCGATCCGGTTCAGCGGTCGCTTTTAAACCGCACGTAGCCGAATAACAGGCTTACCGAGGTACTAAGGGGAGGTTGCCAGGACTAAGAGGTGTCGCGAACTTTATCCCGCGTCAACGGAGAAATTTTCGTGTTAAGCCGGAACGAGTTTGTGCACGGCCAAAAATAGAATTTTTAAGCCACAGGCCGAGCGATAATTCGTGCACGCTAAAGTGCGAAAGTTCGGAAGTGTAAAATGCCAGTAAAGAAAATTAACGAACATGCGGAAGGGCTCATTGTGCTTCAGATCGCCACGAATATTACGTTTCTCATTATCATTTTTATCATTTTTAAATAATATTTAATAATGTTATTTGTCGCGTCGTTCTGCAATTCAACCGATAAAGTATTAGATATTAGAAATTGTCGTAGAAATATTAGCTGTGTGAAGTTGGCTCCCCTCCACTGCTGTAAATTCGAAAACGACCATTATCACTCGATTGGGTGGTCGTTTGGTAGTATTTGGTAGTCCATTCTCGATAATTAATAATTAAAATTGTAATTAATATGAAAAAAAGACATACGCGTGTGAAATTGGCCCCTCCTTTCGCAAAATATGACTTTCCAGACCGCGTAAGTAATTATAACTGTAAGCATTCGTTTGGTGGTTGTTTATTGACGTTTGGTAGTCCATTCTCAATAATTAATAGTAGAGGGGGTCATCTTTACACAACTAAAAATATTGCGTATTTTTGTGGATTAATTTCTACCGAAGACGGTAGAATGAAAAGTTAAAGTGTACAGTTGTCACATTATTCACTTCTTGAACGTTTTAAATTTTTATGCATCCGAACAATTCCGTCACAAGTACACGATTATATAGTCATAAGCGATACTAATAAGATATTAGTAAGATATTAGCGACTGTTCAGGGATAAAAGTTTAACATATCAATACCTACATGTAAATCTTAATCAGCACGCTGTTAGCACAGGAAAGGTATAATCGTATTTTACGCCAACTGAATCTACGTCGCACCTTTGAAACATGCATGGTGTTAACCGCATTTCGCCAGACACTCAATAATGTAGGTTGATTACCCTAAATAATGCAGCATTATCATTCGATCCGTCCCGTAATCATCCGATTAATCAATTATTAAATGCTAGCCGATAGTAAATGTTGCGGCCGCGTATCCACGAGGGAGCATGATGCCCATGCGTTTCGATGTCGCGCGAAGCGTTTATCTAGTTTTGCAATTCGTCACTCGACACGCCATTTCGGCGTAGTGAGATGGTTTTCGCGAAATGAGCATGATACATCGCCCCGCCGCTACGTTAATATTTCACCGTCATCGCGAGATATCGATTAAACTCATCGAATTTCAAGCGTTAAAGAGTGAATTACGTTAATCTGACAAATAGCCCGCGAATCCGCCGTCATGATTTTGAGCACATGTCAGACTACTTCCGATTCTACTGATCACTAGCAATAAACTACTACCAGCTGTTCGCTTAAGGAACACATGTTCATTGCTGTTCGTTGCACGATAATTGACCGGTGAGTGATGCAAAATGGTACACAACTGCACAATGTTCATTAGATTAATTTCATATGAGATATGCGAGTTAAAATTGTATTATGAGCACCGACACATTCAGTTTTATGTTAAAAATTTGAATACTAAATTGACCTTCTTCAAAAATATGTTACGTGACAAAAACCGCGTACTGTTTTTGTGCTTCAAGAAAAAAATATTGTTTTTAACTTTAAATAATAAGCACCTGGAATTTTTTTATTGGAAATCTAACAAGAAAACACAACCATTGATTGTAATAAGCTTCGGATGTTAAAATACATAAACAAAAATAACAGACATCTGTTCCTTTTATTTATAAGTGCGTTCTCGCATTTTAAAGGGGTAATACCCTCTCTTTAACAAACCATTTTTTTCTTTGTAAGAAAAGTTCGTCTAAAATCGTCAAGAATATGGAAAAATGTTCTGAATAAAAGTTTTACGGTTTCATGTACACTTTACAACGGTGCATTTAAGTTTTTGAAAATTAAGAATGAGAGTGGAAGAGACCTGAAAAATATGATATTTTTAAAAATTCATATGCATTGTAAAGCGCACTTGAAAACGTAAAACTTTTATTTAGAATATTTTTTCATATCTCTGATTTAGACAATATTTACCTAGAAAGAAAAAAACCAATTTGTTTCAAGGATTTCACTCCTTTAGCATACGAGAATGCACTTATAAAAAAATATGCCTCTTATTTTTGTTTGTATTTTACATATCAAAAGCTTATTAAAATCGAAGGAAGGGACACACCTGTGTTCCATTGTAAGTAAGCTTAATATTTATAAATTCTGATAATTAATACAAAAAAAATGTACAAAAGAATTGCATGCACACGTATGCTGTGCACATACATTCCCGCATTATACTTGAGAGATGGTTTCAAATATAGCACGAAACGTTGAGGTTCCGGAAAGCTCGGAGATTTCTAGGGATAAAAGAAAACAAGTGTAACCTACAGATTCGCATATGCTTTTCCAGGCGACGAGCTATCTTAAAGTGCGGAAATTGAAAAATATACCGAAAGTTTGTCGATGTGACTATGCAAATAATGTATTAGATTCCGAGGCTTGTATAGCAACTGAAATAAGGTATGATTTAAAAGCATACGACGTGTAATAAAAAAGTATACTGTATGTATACTGTTATTTTACTATTACTAAAATTGTCTCATTGTTACAATTATTTATATAAGAAAGCAAATACAATTCTGATAAAAGACAAAATAAATAGAACTTTTTCCCAGAAACGATCACGATTTATTCGGCTTTATCGTTCATAACGGGTCTTTTATATAGATTTCGTTCTTGTTCTAAGTAATACGCGAACTAATTATATTTTCGTGCTTTTGCATAGAGACGCGTTTGCAATTTCGAAATTGCGAGTTGCAAACACGCGAGCGTTCGACCAATGTGCCGCGTTGTTTCCGGCGAAAATCGATATAGCGCCCCTTTTTCTCTCTTTCTACAATCGCGTGTACTATCGTATCGTAGGAGGCACAATGAAACGATCACAGAGCCGTGTCTATGGACACTGGCGAAGCGTGAGCGCGATCAAAAACTGAGCGTGCGTTTATGTAAAAAGCTTTAACGTCAGCTTGTTCACGGTAGCTCGTTACACGTTAATCTTTCCGCAGTAAATACGCCTGCTTTTTTTCAGGCCATCCCCTTCCCTCTTTCGCTGCAGATCCCCTCCAGCCACCACTCGCTTGCCTCTTTATATCCGCGATATTAGCTACGCAGGTCGGTCGCATGGAAAAAATGCTAATTTTCGTTGCAGACCTCACAACCAGCCGATCCCCGCCGCGCCGTCTCCCTCATCCTGGTCCACCGCGCTGTTTTGCCCACCCGTGCCGTGGCGTAGTGGCCGCACGGTATTATGCCGCCTCTTTATAACGGAATATCTAATACGCTTGTTCTCTCCAACCCGGATACCGGGAAGAGGATGAGCTAGAAGGAGAGGAAAAGTGAGAAAGAGGGAAGGTGAGGGGGCATAGAGAAAGAGAACGACAAAAAGGCCCGAAAGGAGAGACGACGATGGGAATAGTTTATAAATAACGCGAAGTGCCTTAATATCGAAAACAGCTCGGCTTTTCCGAAAAGCGATGACAAGGCATCCGTTATGTGCGTGGCGCCAGATGCGCCCATCTTATTACGTATGAATGAAATTGCCCTCGCGCTTTTGTAATACGCCGGTAGCGTAAAGCGCAAGTCTCGGCGATTCAATTTTTAAAATTCCATTTCGTTTGCTATAGACGCATACGTGTGTACGTAGGTATGAATGTGTGCGTGAACTGTGCCGCGCGGAAGCGCAAACGGTGCTAGAAAAAAAATTGCAGTGTGTCCCTCAAAGGCCGAACATTTCTGAAGTCATATTGCATTCCCAATTACACGTGCACATTGCTTGCATTCTATCCTTCGTCGATTCGTCTTCAAACACGCGACTCATGGCAATTAGTGATATTAAATCACAATCTTATAATCATCGAAACTTGAACTTCATTGCCAAGAAAAAAATGAACTATCGGCAAAAAATTATAGATCTTATTTACACGTCGTTTTCTCTCGTTTATTCTTTAAATTATTAATTAAATTATTAATTACATATTATAAGCATTAATAATAATGCGTTAATTTTCTTCTTAGTAACTTCAGAAAGCAATGCTTTTATAATACTTGCAGGTGCGCGAAAGTTGCATTTGACGGCACTTTCTCATCTCGTCTCTCTCTCTCTCTCTCTCTCTCTCTCTCTCTCTTCCTCCCTCTTCTTCCCTCTCTTTGCCACTCTCTCTTTCATTACTTCCAACCACGAATGCAACGAAGCAAAGCAAATTGACCTGGCGAGCGCGCGGACTATTCTAGACCTAAGCGAGTTACTAACTAAAGCTGTTACGAGAACGAGAAGGACAAAAATGTGAGGACAGGACCGGACGTCAATTACATTCGGGCTTAAATTCGGGGAATCTTTACTAGCAAAAAAACTGCTCTCTAGTTTGACTCGGCTGTCCTATAAATTAGAGACCGCAACTTGGCCTCGTACTTGTGCATCGGTCGGCAACGCACTCGGCAAACGAGCCTCTTAAATCTGCGTCGCGCCTCAAGATTTACGCCTTGCGTGTACGTCGCGCGAGCGAGCTAATCGTTCGTCGACAAACGTGCCGGCGCATTTTCCCGTGAAATAGTGCAACGCGATGATGCATTATCGAGCGGGCGGCGGCGTTTTCTCCGCTTCGACTACTTAATGGTAGAACGCCGTTTGCGCTCGATCTTTCATGCGTGTTTCGTGTTAGCCTCGGTAAGACGTACCTTCACGTCAAGATACGTAAATTAATTATCACATACATTTACAAAGGAAGCTTCCAAAATCGCTTGGAAACTCAAGTGCAAGTGAACGATTTCAATACAGACATGCAAATAAATAAAATATGAGATAAAAAACATTTTATATTATATGAGATGAATTCTATCTTAAAACTGTTTCAATTAATATTAAATTGAATAAAGCTGGAGTTATTTATTTCCACAAGGGAAGAACGGTTTTGCTGAAGTACATAAAATTCAGCTGGATCTAAAAATAATATTGTTGCACTATCAAAATAATTATGTAAGACACTCAAGCTAGAATGTCAAAACTTTGTGCAGCATTGCTCATCATGCTTGAGTTTCTTAAATAATTATTTTAATGGTCCAACAAAATTATTTCTACAAAACGATTTTTACAATCAACACTGACCGTATTGCATATTACGATTATTGTCGATTATTAATCAGCATTGGTTATTGACTTAGTTTACAGCTTTAAATAATAAAAAACGTTTAGAAAAAATTACGGTATATAATATCAAAACTATTTCAGAGGCCTCTTTTATTCTATAGTCAGTAATAATTTTATAAAAATTTCTTCTGATAGTTTACGAACTGAATAACGATAAAAAGATCATTAAACATTCTTATGGTTTGATAGCAATATTTTAAAATTTTTATATATTAAACAACTAATTTAAAAAGTTTTGTGTTTCCTTATTTATGTACTTGTTAATGGATAAATTTGCTAGATCCTTGAGTAGGATATGGAAAAAATATTTGGTATACTACTTCTTTAAGACTTTTTTACCTGAGTTTTATCTCTATTTTCATGTAACGCATTAATTTAATTTTACTTGTATAGATTGTTAAAAAAAATCTTAATGAACAAGAGGGCAAAACTTTGCAAATAAACACGTCCTGCGTGCGGCACGAACCGACTCTTCGTACAGGCGTATAAATATCCCCGCGTTGAAGAAAGTTGTGGCGTGATCCGGTGTGATTTCTTTCGGCGGGAAGTTAACGTTCGCCGGAAATTACAAGCGACTTTATCCGATATATCACCACGGCCGCGCGGCACCGCGGCATGCTTCGGGTAAATAATAAAAATACATTATTCAACTCCCAACTTTATAACGAAGTGCTCCGAAGTTAGCGCGGCGTTTCGCTTTACTCCGACTCAGTCACTTTGCCTCTTTGTAAGCGACTTAACCAAGTTTTTGCAAACTATCCGTCGCCGCGTCGGCGTCACCCTCTTCGCCCCCCTCGCCATCTCCCCCCCCCCTCCCATCCTACTTCCGCGAAACGCCGCGAGTCGTTTCACGCGCATTGCCCGCGCGAAATATACTCTCTCGAGCTCATTTCCGTGATGCTTACCTGGCAATGCGGAACTGTGCGGGACGACGAAGGGAGTGAAGAAAGCCTCGGTCCGAATCTCCAGTAGTTACGCGCCTCGCTGCTCAGTCCGGCCGCATTGGATGCCACTACACACGCGATCGCGAACCCGAATCCGAACGCGAACGAAGAAATCGCGATGAGAAGAATCACAAATTCGATACTCGCGCACTCTCACTTTGACTGAAGGACGATAAGGCGATTAGACGTGGATGATAACACAAACGATCAAACGAACGGTCACGATCGGGATCGGGCACTGTAACAGAAAAAAGATCGTTGGTTGAATAAAAAAAATGTGGAAGTAAATATCAAAAGATTACATTTTTCTCTAACACAATTTGATTAATTTTTTTACAATTATTCGTAAGTTTAAACAATTTTATTAATTCTTCCGCGAGCTTTTCTTTTAAATCAACTCAGATTTAAGCTCTGCTAGAAAAATATATTTTTTATCATTTCTCTAATACTATAGCGTTTAAAATAAATCGAAATTATATCGACTTTAAATTCTCGTATAATCTCTCTCTCTCTCTCTCTCTCTCTCTCTCTTTCTTCTCCTCATAAATAATTATTTTAATGCTTTTTATAAAGTTTCAGGTTATTAATTTAAATACAAAAATGCTTTCAGTGGAACGCAACATATAATGGTTCAATCTAATACATAGCTTGATTTGATTTAGTATATAGTGTTTGACTCGATACCATTGTCGTACGTCTCTATGATAAAAGGAACAATGCCGCGTACCTCGCTCTGTTACCAAGCAACAGCGCTGTCGTCTCGGCCAATACGCTACCGCCGAGCGGAATGATAAGAGCAAATTTAATAAAATCATTCCAGGCACAGGAAGAGAAGGAGGGGAGGAAAAAGGCCATACCAGCCTCTGTGTCTCTGATACTACTCGCAGCACTCGGAGAGGGACGTCTTCTTGAGATGAAACACGGCGGAAGAAAGAAAGGGCTTGTATACATCGAAGAGGGTCGTCCGCCCTCTGTCCTGTTGCAGGTGGCTAAATTTCGCGAGAATTCCACGAACGAAGATTGCAATAAGAGCCGGGGCAACTAGTGAATTTTTCATGCCAGCGAGCCGAGGCTACGGCAAGAAGCAGCTACCGCTTGCAGCCGTGTATTTTTTATGTACATTCTATTTTTGCTTTCTCTCTCCTCTCCCTCCCCGTCCCCTCTTCTTCCCCCACCAACTTCCTTCTACATCATTCTTACTTCTACTACCTTCCGTTTTCCCTCCCTCCCTCTCCTTCTCCCCTTTACTCTCATCGTCCTCTTTCGCCCTCCTCCCGCATCCTCTCCTCTCAGCTCTTGGCTGTCCTTTACTGTCTTCCTCTCGCTCACGAAACTTGGGCATCGAAGGTAAAGGAAATTTAATTTAGAACGCCCGAGGAGGAAAAACGGCGGAGAACCAGTGAGAATCGTGGAGATGCAAAAATAAAGTTGTAAGGTCAAGCCAAGTTCTTTTATAACCGGTTGATTAAATTGCGAAAGAATAATTCGAGATGGAATGGCAGTGAATAGTCTTCAGCGCGAACGACGCAGGCGGCACGCGGCCGTTCGCGGATCGGCGGAACTTTTCTAAACGAGCTTTCCCGCTTCGTTTCCTGCCGGATAAACTCTCTTGTAATCGAAACACTTTAACATTCCTAAACATAATAAAATTTCGCGATAACAAATACAGAATAATAAGAGCGTGATAAATTTTCAAGATGATAGGAATTTATTTTGTTCTCGATATAAATTGCACGGATAATTTTGAGATAACAAGATTCCATTACGTTCAAATTTATTTCAAAATTCTATTGTAATTTTACTTTGATATATGCATTCTAAGATAAATGCATCTCATGATAATAAATGCATTATTTGTGATAAAAATAATAAATATATGATTTGCTATATTCACAATCTGCGCACTCAATTATCGCTTTTAATTAATTAACGGCTCTAAAATTATTACATGTAATAAAATAATTATATAAATCGTTTGAATTATTTTAATTCCGTGCATCAAATCCTGGACAGATAACATTCGATATTGTTACAATTTGCGGCGCATTACAGGCATGGCACAAACGGGTGTTTAAAAAAGGGGTTGAAATGGGAAAGCTCAAAAATACGTTAAAGTACAAGCAAAACGGCAAAGGCGGAAGGATAGAATTGAAGGGAGATAAGGTCTGTGAATATTTCAGACGTGCTAGGAAGACGCAGGGGAACGGGTGGAGAGAGGATATTTTTCGAGGCGCCTCCGTAATTGGCGAGTTGAATCATTGATTAGCCGGCAGGCAGACGGCTTATGCCGGGCCTCTGCCACACCACCACCTCTGCCAACCCCTTATCTTCCCGTTCAACCGACTGCCACCCTAACAGTGGGGCGGAGGGTAAGATCTAATGTAGCCTAAGATATTACTCTGCCAGATTAAAACTCGCCGAGTGGCAGAAACGGCCGTCCTCGTAATAATGCAGAAATTTAATTAGTCCGCCGACAACGTGTTTTCACACTTTCGCCATTTCGACGCGGACTTCTCCGGCGAAGCGAGCCCAATCGCGTAACGATTTCGTTAAATGATAATGAATCCGCTTGGCAAATATCGTCTTCATCCTTTAATGCATCGGCTACGAGATCACAACGGCAAACTAAAGAAGTTTAGTTATATATAATAAGTTTTTTCGTGTAGAAATTAAACGTATATACACATGAGCGACGGCAAATAAGAGTATTTCATAGTATTAACAATAATTTGTCTAATTAATTAAGTTGAGCATATTTTTAATTGTGATAGAATTTTAAGGGATACAGTGCTTACAATTTTTCTAACCACAAAACACAAAAATGCTCGAAAAAAGCAGTACGCTCATATCAACTAGCAGATCTTCTTAGCAACCAATGCATTAATTGATTTTTCAAGAAAACTTACGAGGCAAAACGTCACGATGCTAACCTTGTAATCGCCCTGAGTACGATAACGAATTTGATAACGTTAAAATCCCGGAACTCGATAACCGCGTTATTCCGACGCGCGGTTCTTGCGGTCCCCAGCCGAGCCGCGAAAATATTATGTTACACCTCCGAGGAATCGGGAAAAGTTTCGCGAGCGGCAGCGGCGGCGGCGGCGGCGGCGGCGGCAGCGGCGACGGCGGCGGCGAGCAAAATAAGATCCGGAAGAAAGTGGAGAGGCTGGTCGTGGCGTTCAAACGAGTTGCCAAGAAGTTTCATCGAAGAATGGAAACTCTCGTCGCCCATCGTCGAGTGAGAAGAGGAGGAAAGGAGGGGGGAGAGGCTCTACCAACCCTCTTCTTCTCTCGACTTCATCCCTTCGTACACCCAACCGCAGCAACCCTTCGCCTAGCGCAACAATCCGCAACGCCCCTTCGCGGCCCCCAATCGGACCGAAGTGCCACGAAATAAAACTTGTTTTCGACAGGCTGGGAATTTCATTTGCCTCCACTGTGCGTGTTCCCGCAAACGCACCAAGGACACGTCCGAGTCGCGATTCAATCAGATCGATCGGCCGTGTCTGATAGCGGATGCGAGCAGAACGTGTTGGAGAACATCGTAAGAACAGCCGCTCTTTTGGGGAATTATTTTATAGGATTACAAACGTAAGCATGTAACGGCGACGACGGAGGGGAGCTGGCTGATCGAAAGGTCTCACGAAGAGGCATTATCACGTATTGAATTCACGTATGAACAAGTCAACGGTATCGTTAATAGAATCGAATCATTTTAGCACGATCGAATACTTTTAAAATACTTTTCTGATAGCATTTACAAATTTCGCATCCATCTTGTTAGATTTTGTTTAGATTTAAATCGATAGATAATAATAAATAGTAATTATATATGGAAATATTGATATTCTTTTTAAAATCTTGAATATGAAAGAAAATATGAGTCAGGCAGATTAAAATAAATTGAAATAATTAAATTAAAATGAATTTGTCCTTTATTTGAAATATCCAAACTTTTTTAATAATTTATCTAATGTTATTCATTTCTCTTGAAATATCTTTAACATTCTGTATTTTACAATTTTGCTTTATAAAGAAATATAAATATAAACTTAATATTTATTTTATCAGATTACTATTACCTAGGTCCTATATTTGTTTTAATTTTTCAAATAAATTGCAAGAGAGAGTTATAAGTTTAGTCTGTTATTCCTCTAATCAGTTTTATCTCTCAATATTCTTTAATTAAGCAAATAAAAATATCTTAATATTTTGAATCAATTACTCATTTTAATCTAAAAAAAATTATATTTATGTAAATGCTATATTTAAAAGAATATCATTTCTCGCATATAAGCGCGTATTTTATTTTTTATTTATACCTAATTGTCTGCAACGATTTGACCGATAATACCAATTCGAATACTCATTATTATATTCTGCTTAAATTAGATACAAGCATGGAATGATTTAGCGTTATCGACATGTTGAATCGCAGTGTTATTTTTACTATTTTTAACTATTAATAATGTTATTGGAATATCTAGACTTTTCTCAAAATTTAACTTATAATTTGCATATTGATAGCATTTATTTGCATTTACGCGATTGGTGTTCACACAACAGAGAGAAATGAAAGCTAGAATGATATAATCGTATGCCCAGTGCAGCTAAATATCTCAGTCGTTATGCGTCAAATTAACTGTCTACGTCAAATTCTGTACAGTACGATACTAATGGCACAGTAACGCCAAATGAATTATTCAGAGATCCTACTAATATCGCGATATCGAACTAGTAAGCCGGCTAACCTGTAGTCTCTGGAGATTTTGAGATTTTGTATTAGCTCGCCCTCTAACGCAACGTTATTCGCCAATTATACGCAAATATTTAATGACAAGCTCGCTACGAAGAAGCTAATTCACGTCGATCAAGCGCGACATCAATAGCGCCGACCAATCATTAATCGTTTACAGAGGTGAATTTTGCATTGTAGTTGATCATTGATGGCCAACCACATTTACACCATCCGAACACCTTTTATAGCCAAAAATAACAAATATTTAAAAAGAACGTTTACTCGCAAAGAAATTTTTAATAATTATTAATAATTTTTAATAGTTAAAAAATACGAAAAATTCGAAATAGTTTGGCAAATGTATAGATAAATAAAAATAAAAGATAAACAAAGATAGAAATAATACGAAAAATATATTAAAATGTAGTTAACTCCAATTTACGTTTTCATCCATTATTAAACGTTATATAGATGGAACGGATCGACTTTGCAAAGTCTTTGTGTGTGTGCAAGTTCCTAGACTAATTAAACTAACTCGACTTTTACGATGATAGCGGTGAACCAGAACGATGGTCCAAGGTACGAGGTTGATTGATGAAAATAAAAATCAATTGGCTTGAGAACCTCTTGACTCGGAATAGAGAGAAATTAAGCGGATTTCGAATGCAATTAGTCTGAAACTAATTTAGAGTATTTAGACGATCCCGCTGAACAACCAATAATACTTTATTTTTCTATTGCCTAACGGTTTGCAGTATTATAAGCTCAGTTATTTCATTATAATATCTTTTGGTAGTATTGATTTCACTAATTACGTTTTGCCAGCAATGCCAGAGATTTTTATTTAAAAAAAAAAACATTCGAGATAATAAGCCAAGCAATACCGAATCTAATTTCGTCTTTTATTCATATTTTATTCCCCTTATTTATAGAAAAAGTTGTATTTTAATTTCTATTGAAAACTTTTATTTAATAATATAATCATAACTAAAATTATAAGAAACTTTTTTTCATATTGCTCTAATTTGAAGTTTACTTTTTGTAGCTTAAAGCTATTTTCTTTTAAGTCTTTCTTTGTATCTTGTTTTATAATCCAATTTTTTAATAATTCGAAATATTAACATGTTTATTGTCCGAGAAATGACATGTTGCTCGTGAACATTTTTATGTACGCGTTTGAGATATATTTATAATAAAAAAAGCTCTTACAAATTGTTATTTAAATTCAACGAATAATCATGTGATTAAAAATAAAATGTATAATTGGTACATATTCAAATATAAAATGTTAATTATACGTGTAATGGAATCTATAAAGAGCTAAAATAAATAGATAAAATCAATTATGTTAATGAGCTAAAAACGGAAGATTCTTGAAATAAAATTTGTTTGCGACATATTCTGACTACTTGACTGAAATAACTAGAGATTGCAGAGGCCTCATTAACGTTAACATACTAGAATATTGCATTCGCGAAAGAGGAATTAGCTTGATTGCCACGAAATTCATCGAGGCATACCATTCAGCGAGAGCGGAAGATTCGCCAAATTGGAATCGCGCATCAAAGCGTTAAAAGCTTAAGACGCGCGACGTATTGTTGACTGCAGCCGCGAAGCTTGACTTAAATGATCCGCTAATTAGACGCTAGAAATAACGCGAATGCTAGAATTATTGAGCTGCCGACATTTCAGAGCGAATATCATTCATCGTAAGTAAAATGAGCGCGTGGATACAACACGTGAATTAATATCTAGCCAATAATATAAAAAAGAAAATATTGAAAGTATTTAAAACGCATCTTTTGCACCTAATATAATATGATTGAGACGTAAACCGTTGCTGATATTTTCTCTCGATGTACAAAATTAATTTTACTAAATTTCAAATTAAATATTAGAAATGATAATAATATTATATATTTATTAACGTAATGTTTTACTAATAATACAATGAATAAAAGAAATATTTAAAACATTACTAGTTTAGATATTTTATAGTGCTGCAAAATGTTACAATATGTGCGCTCAAAGCGATTAAGATTGAATATCTGTTAATATCTTTAATGAGAATTCATCTTTCTTTTTACTCGTTCAATGTCATTTGTTTTATATTTTAACGACGGTCTTTCCCGACTATTATTCGTAAGAGATTCGCAAAGCTAAAACCGGGGAGATAAATGCACGTATTCGTCCGCCGCATGGTTGGATAACAACGGCGAGAACGCAACGGTAATTAGTGGTGCACAATTCAGCGCACGGACGCTCCACACAAAACGACCCGTAATTTTATTCAGGTTGAAGTGATTAACGCTCGGTGACGCGTGGAATCGGCATCATTTTGCGAGCCAACTGTGCATAATGCCGAAATCGATAAACGCGCATTTAATCTATTGAAATAGTAACTTTGTAATATGTATTTCGGTCTTTGAACTATTAATAATAGCGCATATAATAGCAAAATTCGTAAATTACCGCAACAGAAATCGATTAAGTTGACACTGCATTACTATAATCCCTATTTCTCTCTTGTTTCATTAAATGGATCTTTTAATTTTGCATAAAAACTACAATAATGAAAGAGAGAGAGAGAGAGAGAGAGAGAGAGAAAGAAATAGCGACACGCTGCCTTGAAATTCATTTTATAATATTTACTTATAAAAATGAAAAAGTGATTCATTTTTAAAGTCATAATATAAAAGGAGATTTAATATTTAAGTTATACAAAATTATATATGTCGAGGAAAATTATTATTAGTCCCAGGAAAATAATATAATTCTAGGGTTAATGTGAATTGAATTGGCAATGAAGTTTTCCAGAAATAATTAAAATACGTCGGTAAAGTGAAAATGGTATTTTCTCATGGAAACTGAAACGTTTAAACGCTTGTTGCTACAAATGTCCGAATGTCGAAAACCGAGTGAGAAAAATACGATGTTTTTTCGATTTACGTATGACTCGCGCTTTCCAAGACAAAGACGAATGACCGCTAGAAGTTCGGCCGAAGATTTCAATTGGAATCACGTTTCTTGCTGGGGCGTACCTTGTCACGAACAACCAACAGCCTTCTCCGCTTTTCGATGCAGAAGCGATGATGCGAACTACACACGCTCCTCCCCGCAGACCGACGTAGCGGATATACGTAACTCGAGAGGAATTTTGAAATCGTGCCGAGACCGTCGATAAAAAAAAATATATATATATAAAGACTAAAACATACAAAAAAAAAACATAAAATAAAATATCACTTGAATTGATTTTGTCACATGGCTTGACCTATTAATGTCGAACGATATTTACCACTCGTGTCCCATGGTAACGGATAGTCTATCGACCACAAACCGTCACGAAATTGGCGCTACTCGATTGAACGAAAGTCGAAATTGTCTCATAATTATGTTTGATTATTAAACAGCACTAGTATGATGTAACTTGTATTTAACCTAGATATTTATTTTCAGACATTAAAATCGTTTGACTCTAAATACTTTTCTTAATGTAAACACTTCTAATTAAAGCGCAGATTTACAGTTACATTTAGCGCGAAACATATAACAAAATTATAAATTTTTATTTAGACCGTTTAGACATGATTTAATCACGATTAAAATAATATTTCTAAATCAGCTTATAACTCCGATATCACTCAGAGTGTGAAAGTTTGGAAGAGACAGACAAGGGGGGGAGAGAGAGAGAGAGAGAAATTTAAAAGAATCAAAATACTTAAAAATCTATTTCAAAGAGTAAAAAATCCAAAGTCTTAACTATTAACTTGTCTACAACTTTCAATTTTCTTAATTCCTAATCATTTCAACTTACAAGATTTCAAAGCTTTCTGTTTTCACAATTCACAATTTTTTCACTTTTAATTATCATAATTTACAATTATCCTAATTTTTGAATTGTTTTCGCGTACTTTACTCGTCCATCATTTTTATGAAAACTAAATTTTTACATTAAATTTGCATAAAATATGTTTGTGCAACTAAAGCTTTCTTGCGCAACTAAATATGAGCCGCATTTACTAGAATGTGCCCTAATAAACGTCAAGCAAAGAATTTAATCATGAAATAGTAGCAAATAGTGGTTTCACGCGATTTAAAAAATTACGTGAAATAACGGATTCGCGTATAAAGTCTAAGAATGAATCGACGAACAAGGAAAGGTTGAAAACATTTTCGAATGTCAATTTGTAAAACGGACAAATGGAAAGATAAGGAAGAACCATCGGATTTTTTCTCTGATAACCGTGTTATTCAATTTAATAGTGAATACATAATGAGAACATCTTTTTGCGCGTTTACGAGATTTGCTTCGTTAAAACGTACCGTCGGCATAAAAATCTCTCATCATGGTCGAGTTTATATCGTACACACAATACGTATAATATAATGTAACATCGATAGCAGAGATTGGAAGAGAGTTCGGAGAAGGGAAATGCTGTAAAGCTAATTTAACTATTGCTTCGCACCGAAACCCTTTGAACGAGTTGCTTTTCAATGCGCTTTTCAACTGAATCTCGTTTTCTACGTTGAACGAATTGTTTGGAAAAGAACAATTTGACATATTGATCGCGTAAATTATAATAGCGTCATTTATTATTGCATGCCTTGTGTGTAATTAAGTATTATCAAATCGCGAATTTTTAAGGATTTTTTTCTCTCTGAAAAAAGAAAGAAAAGAAGACAGAAAGAAGGAGGGAAGGGGACAGAGACAGAGAGAGAGAGAGAGAGAGAGAGACTATTAATATATATTCAAATTTTATAATTCTTTTTTAAATTATCTTGTTATCTATAATCGATCTAAAGGTATAAAAATTTTCATTATTTTGTTTAGCAACAATGTTAGAAAATTATTTCAGAAAGTATTTTAAGTAATAATGCATCCACACAAAAAAAATAAAAGTTTGTAGCAATCGAATATTAATTTATAGGTATTAAAGATAATCAGTTACTATTATCGGTTACTATTTTATATATACCCCGGAGCTATAGTCAGATTAGATTGGAGCGGTCAATCTGCGAAATCGCTGGCAGATGGGTCCTGTAATTTTCGAAAACACGCTATATCAGAGTCAATTCTTTCCTCTCCCCCCTCTCTCGCTCTCTTCTCTCTATACGCTCCCTCTCTATCTCCGTCCTCTCTCTCTTTCTCCCTGTCTGTCGACACTTCTTCTTATTGTATTAATCTAATTTGTTTAAACTGATTTGAATTGTAAACAATATTTAATAGATTATTATATTATATAGTATACATGTTATATACTCTGTCAAAATAGAAAGAGATTTAATTACTAATGCTCAAGATCATGAACAATAAATTTCGATCACGAAAAAAAAAAAAAAAAAAAAAGAAATCGTAAAACAAAAAAAATAATGCTTATAGAGGATTTCAATATCGCATAAAACGAAAAATATCCCCAAAATACTGTCATAAATATCAAAATAAGCTTTCTCCATACTCACTCTGACATTTTCCCCGTGGTGCATTTTACGCGGATTCGATTCGCTCGTAAAAATCGTAGCTTACACGTACAACGGAGCGTGTAACGATCGCCTATAACAATGATATGCGCCGGCGTAACACGCGCACAATACGTGACAAGCAAGTGAACCGCAGCCAGAGCGCAATTCGATCCAATTAAGACCACCGTGTACGCCGTCTATTCGATGTTTCTTTCCTCCCCTCGCTATGCAAATCCATCAATAACCCCGGAGCTACGGTCAGATTAGGTTGGAGCGGTCAATCTGCGAAATCGCTGGCAGATGGGTCCTGTAACTTTCGAAAACACGCTATATCAGAGCCAATTCTCTCCTTCACTCTCCCCCCTCCCCCCTCTCTCTCTCTCTCTTCCCTCTATACGCTCCCTCTCTATCTCCGCCCTCTCTCTCTCTCTCTCTCTCTCTCTATCCCCCTGGCCTGTCGACACTCTCTCTCTGCCTTCCTCGCACCTTTCTGCTCTCCGGCGAGTTACCGGAATCTCGCCCGCAGCAAGCGTTTTACCAAGCATAAGCGTTTGCATAACCCAA
Organism: Wasmannia auropunctata; assembly: GCF_000956235.1. NCBI lineage: Eukaryota > Metazoa > Arthropoda > Insecta > Hymenoptera > Formicidae > Wasmannia > Wasmannia auropunctata. The sequence goes on along the minus strand of NW_012027153.1, from coordinate 1,195,584 downwards.
GATTGACTTTAAGTTCGCTAACCACCCGCACCATCGCATAAGCGAACTTCGAAGCGCGACGACGTGCGCCTAGCTCGCAAGGAGGGCGCACATTAAGCCGCAACTAAGCGCAAACCTTACCGTCCTTGGGGGGAAGGGGCCGGAGAGTGCGGCGGGTGAAGGGGGGGTGGAGGGGGCGCGACGCTGTGCTGCTACGACGGAGACGGTCCAGCGGCCCCCTCGGGCTGTGTCCGAATGTCCGCGCGCGCGTTACCGCAGTATGGCTTCGCCACCGAACTATCTTCCGGGAATTGTTAACAAATATACACGCGAACGTCGCGTCGCCGCGCCGCCGCGCCGCACCGCGGCCGGTGCGAGCGGCAGCGAGACGCGTCGAATGCGAAATGAGTCCGGAGAGCGTCTTCTACCCCAAGGAGGCTGGCCGGCCGCGGTCCTCTTTAACGACATTTACATTCGCAAGCCGTTCGCCCACAATATATACTGACCACGTTAGCACGTCGGCGACAATACCGCGCCGATTTGAGAGCATTCCGGAGTCTTGCGGGAGTTGAACTCATCGTTCCGAATCAGTCTCGCAAGTAGCTGACGCGACGCCGCACCGCCCGCACCCGCGCAACTGAAGTTGTCGCCGATTAAAAAATCAACCTGCACTGCTGCCAACGGAATAAAGTCACACACCGGCGGCGTAAAGTAGTCGCGCGACGCGCATTTGTTTTCCGAGCGCGTTTCGCTAAAGTGAATTTGACTCTTTAACTGAAGGGCATCAAAGGGCATTCCAGCTGAAAATCGCTCGCTGCGTGCGGAACATAATCGGTGTACACGGACGATTCCTATTGACGATCGAGTACGTATGTGTATGCAATGTATTTCGCAAATGAGAAGGTACTTTTTCAGAGCATTTTCCGCTAAGAGAGGTTAATAGTTGCGAGCTAAAATTCACATGCGCGCAGTTATATGTTTATGCGGCTGTGTGAAAATCGTTCGCTATGTGCGGAAATAAAAATAATCGCACATACGACTTTCCCATTGACGATCGGGCGTACGTATACATATGTATTTCGCAAATGAGAAGCTACTTTTTCAGAGCGTACATATATACACTTTCCGCTAAGGCTAAGAGGTTAATAGTTGCCGAGCTAAAATTCACATGCACGCGCAGCTTATATTTACGGCAATTCATATTTAATATAATGTCAAACGTATACGTTATAATTTCAAAAATTGTTTACAACTTTCTATAATGTAATATAAATGAAAAACAAAGTATTCCGATTTATTTTTTGTTATGCTGAATATTTCTTAAAAATTGCCCAATATTTTGATCATTGAGTTGATTACATTGAGATTATTTTAAAGGTTATTTTATGAAAAAAAAGAACGTGTAACTTTAAAGGTCTCGTTTTAGTAATTTCTTTTTCAAATTCGGACTAGTGAATAGACAGCACTTACATTTTTTACCTGTAAAATGATTCTGTGCATTGGCATATATACAAGTTCGGTCGGCCGAATTGTATTATCTAAACTTTTTTTCTATGCATATTGTACATATAAAACAGCAATTATAGGTAAAAACTCAAGGAGACATCCTGCCAATTTGTAAAAAAAAATCTCTTATTTAATTTAAGAGATTATAAGAAAAGCATAATTTTATAGAATTTTTAACGTCTTGTACCTCTAAAACTAAGACAATATGGGTGTATATAAGCTTTGTATCCTAAAGTTATTTAAAAAATGAACTCCTAAAACATTGGACAGCATTTAAGAAATATCCTGTCAAGCAGTATTTTATGAGATGCCATATATATATATATATATAAATATTTGATATCTTTACTATGAGAAACGAGTGTATTATTGCCCAGAGAATTGAGTTTGACTGAAGAATCCACGCGCTCGCGCGAATAAATTTGATGCGCTTATTACGTGTAATAAATTTGAAGATTTATTACGTGTGGGAATAAAAGTTTTGAGCGCGACGCGGGCGAATTCGAAGGATCCGGAGCTGCATTGTGGGCGCGAGGACATTCGCGCAAGATTACCCAAGGATCTATATTCCGGGGTTGGCACGGCGAAATTTAAAAACTTACCAACTTCATTTCGCCGGCAAACTTTACCAACGAATATTCCCTCCGAAAGCGGCTTTACGCGCCCACCGCTACCCTTTCGCGGCACCTTTTACTTTACTTCGACCTCTATCTACGCTCTCTCGACTTGAATCCACATGTGGATATAGACGTATGTAGCGCGCCAGATCTAATCTGGAAAGTTACGCCGTAAATGCGCCACGTGACTACCCGGAATGTTGAACTAACGGATTTTGCCCAAATGCACCCGACATACGCGCATGTGTTGCAAGCTAATAGAGCTTGCGCTGTGTAACCTAAGAATTACAGTCACGCTCAAGAAATTGTGTAAAGCCGTGTTTCACGAAATACTATACGAATGACAAACAGGTCTATCTTGCAAACGACAAATACAGATATATCTTTAATTCCATGATGTTTCGGTCATCCTATAATTATCTCTAACCTTATTATATTGTCTCGTTAATCCTCTTATCTAGCATTAATATTAATTTATTCAAATCCTTGACATTGTTATTACATATATTTTATATGTATATTTAGATATAATACACTAGAAAGCAATAATGCTGGTTTATAACAAATTTTCGTTTATATGATTAACATACATATTACATTATGTATCTAGTAAAATAATCAATTAAAATTTGCTATTGAAAAGAGAAAGAGAGAAAGAGAATGTATAGACACAATTTTTAATATACTCGATTTATTTCAGAGAATTACTGACAACTCTTGTGCCACTGACTGTATTATATTACCATTGATTTTTAGCATCAATTTCCAGATATTGCAATATTTTTGTATCTTTAATGTAGCATATATATTTTAAAAAATTTGTGCGGTTTTTTATTTTAAAAATAAAACATGGAAACAAAGTACTTATCAAGTTAGCGTACGCCAATTGACTAAAGCTAGTATAAGCGTCGTAATGCAGATTAAAAACTGTGCGCTGTCAATTATTACATAAAACAATCGAAATGTTCTGTAAATCGAAAACCTATTATCGAGAAGACAGAACAAACAAACACATTTTTTGATTACCTGCCAGTAATAAAAATATGAACATAAATGTATATTGTAGTGCTACGTTAAAGAAAATATGTTGCCTATCTGTTATTAATTGCATGAAAATTAATTGGAGCCAAAAATTCTAATGTAAAATTTTTGATATTACAACAGCTTAAGAATAATCAAAATTTATTATAACATCTATTAGGTTTAAGTACGCATCAAAATACGCGTTTAGAATAATGTGAAAATACGTTTACATGCATACGGAACATTTTATGAATCTTCTTTACTCAGTTTTCTCTCTTAACACATCATACGTACATATTGCAAAACTTATCATATTATCATAAATTAAAATAAAATTAAAATTCTCAATATGTTTTTATACATTGTTATCCATATTGATTACATCTAAAGAATTTGAGATATGAGACAAGACTCACAGGACAATACATAAAACAAAATTGTAAATCTCTCGAACTGAATTACGTATATTGATTATTTGTTTAAGTCACAACTCGACTTTTAAAATACCTAAAAAATTTAATGTAATATTTGAAAAGTATTTAATTAAAATTTGCTTTTTAAACTGCAATTAAATAATATTTTTTGATATTGATAATATTTTTTTTGAAAACATTCTACTATTAGATAACATTCTTTTTGACATCTTTCCATCCTACGAAAAAATACTATCTAAATCATTTCCTGCTACAGTTATTTAAAACATTTTACAAATAACAGTGAAATAAAAAATCGAATATGTCTAAATGCATCTAAAAAATAAAAAAATTGCTTGTCCTTTTAATATTTTAATTGGTGAAATGATGTATTTAAATTTGAAACTAAGATTGCATTTTGAGCGATTAATTATTAAATCCAGATGCGTTCTGAGGATGAATATTACACGAGTAAATTACACCTGATCTGCAACCTTCTTTCGCAATGGATTGTATTGTTTTTATTAGTTATGCACGAGGTGATTGAATTGTGTGCAATAGATGCGTTCTATCGTCAACATGTTCATTGGGTTATCGAATTGGTGGCGTTTGAGGATGGTTACGTTATAGCGGCATGCGTGGCCCTTGGCGATATTACACGGAATTTCTGGTTACACCCGGGACTATCGGTTGACTCAAAGCGTTGCTCAATGAATACAACATATCTGGAATAGATGCCGTTAATTGAAGAGGCATTAATATTAACCACTGAACTATGTGTCACGCTAGAATACCCTCTTCCCCTCCCCCGACAGCATAGATTCACAAATAGAAACATACAGGCATAATTAACTGACAATGAGAACATTACACTTCCATTTGACTTTGATTAGTTCATATTATCAATTGCAATTCAGAGTTAATAATAGTATGTTAAAGTATTTTACTTAATTAAATTTTATGATACATTATATACAACAATTAAGTTACATATACGTATTTATACAAATAGTTTTGTGTTAGTTAATTAATTTAAAAATACAAATTAAAAACAATTTAAAATATGACAGCTAATAGAAAAGAGTGTCACATGATAAAAAGTACTAACATTGTTTGTATTGAATCAGGATTTTGATGATGGTCAACAATGTAATTTACAGGGAAACAGGAAAGTGACACGTGGGACTGGACAAGACGGTTTGAAAGCGACGAAGAAATGTCGAAGAGAGAAAGAGCAAAACACGGACGACCGAAAAGGTGAGTCATTAAATATTTCACGGCTCGAGTAAGAGTATCATCTTGAGCTGCCAAAGGGATGGAAAAGTCGGTCGGTTGCGAGTGCCGTGGAGGACGGCGGTGTCGGTGGCCGGTAAGTGAGAGGGTGAAATAACGGCTAAATAAGTAAACGACGGTATACGTTGTGAGGCACACTGTCCGGAAAATGGAAACTCGATAGGGCAGCCACCGCTGCTTCTCCACGGCGCTCTCTCCTATCGCGGAATTGACGGCCGTGCTCCATCATTGATACGAAACTCACGAGAAACACGTCAGAAATGTCCGCCGAATAAGACAAGGGTGGCATGTCATTCTCGATATACCGGCATGCACGCTTCGATATGAGGGAAACAACGCCGTCGGAAGTTTTGCGTTTGCCACGATAGAAGGCTTAGAGTGAAAAGTATCTGTCGGATAACTCATGCCAGCGAGTTGCGAGAGTGAATATTTTGCAAGAAGTATACCTATATAACTTTTTTTTAGAGAATTACGTTTTTATGTTTAGTCAACGATGATATAGCGAAATAATAATGTAATTATGTATTTCGACATTAATTCATTCTCTTTTCTTATTATCCGCGCTTATTTTGCGATGATAAAAGCATCACAAATGAAAAATTTTAAAAATATCATGAATATTAAAAAGAGAAAAAAAATTAAAATTGCTCGTTGATAACATAATATTTTGAAAATGCATCTATCGATAACCATCCGTGGCATATTTTTCAGCAATAAAAACAGAATCGTGGGTGCATTATAAAATTCAGAATCTGTGTTTTATGGTTTTATATAAATTAATAAGCCTTAATTTGAAAATTGAGACAAAATTATTCACATTTCATTATATTATTATAATTTACAATACTCTATTAATCATTTTACGACAATCAAAATTCATATTTGATAAAACTCTACATTGATTAGGAATATTATATATTTTTGCTACATTACGTTCAACACAAAGAATCATGGAAAAATTTAACAATATAAAATAACTATTGACAGTTTCAAATTACAAAGAACGCGGTGATTTGACGATTTATCTGGATCTTATCTTTCGCGCGAAAGAACGTTTTTAATAAAACAGAGATAAGAAAACAAAACGCGCGGCACAATGATAAATGGAATTCATTCGCTCTTCGCGAGGGGCACGGAAGTTGTCGCTTCCGCAATGCAGTTGTACGCGGCGTGTTTACCGGCTGGACACGCATAAAGAGCGCCACTTTGTTCTCGTTCTATTTTTACCTGATCTTCGCATGCGACACGACGAGAACGGCCTTCGGGCCGCTGACCGCAGGCGGTGCCGCCGGCAATTTGGCCCGTGGCGGGTCTCGTGCATTTCACGGTATAACGCCTGGCCTCTCTCCTTTCGCTCTTATTTCAACTTAACCCGCTTCGTTTACTACGAAATGGATGGAATTAACGCGTCAAAAATCGCATTCTTCATATCTATGGAAAATCTAACTATCTAATATAGTGAACACTTTAGCTAATTTTTAATGTCTTATTATCACTTGCGTGTCGGTATATTTTGTATATCATCGCTACGCTTCGCAATTTTGTTGCGATCTCTAAAGCAAAGGCTTTCTTTTCAGAATTAGAAAAAAGAAATTGAATATAAAATTAAACAAAATTAATGGTAATAATCAATATACCGTATAATCGCAATCGCCTAGGCAATCACTCCCGGCTATCTTTTCGTCTCGTGTTCTTATCGTTGGCGCGATGAAGGAAAAAAATATAAGGCATTCTATATCCGTGCGGAGGACATAACTCGATCTGACAGGCGAGTTCCATTATCCTCCTTTCTGTGGAAGAAACAATACGTCTTCTTCCTATGTTCGGCTTTTTCCTGCCATCCGCTGCTTACATCTTTTCCCCTTCACACATCTTTTATCTATCGAGCCGTCCACATTGACTGTTAAGTCTATTCTATCCCCTATTATATACCTTAGTCATATTTTCCGAAGGAAATCTAAAAATAACTGTTTACACGTGATTGCTATATTATCCATGAAAGCTTGAACTCCAAATATGATTAGAATTTGCGTACGTTGTATTATACGATTGCCAAGGTGGCCAATAATTGACCGACATTAAGGAATTATCTAGTATATGACAAAATTCATGTTTAAGATTAACAGTTTTTGCAAACTCATTTCGTGGAAATCCTTGTCACTACCTAATGAATAATTCGAACTAGATGGATAATTTTAGCATGATTCACATCTAGCAAGTTTTGATTTGCTCACCTCATTACGACTTTAATTACGTAATGTACTCTCGTATTACTTCAAACAATTGTTGAAATTATTACAGTTATACTATTATTGTTCAGTAAAGAAAAACCGATTATTGCTATATCTTTCTATTTTTAGTCAGCTTGTCCAATCTACGTTTGGATTATTTAAGTAATTTAAATATAATCGTACAAAAGATAGGAGATGAGTTTAGGTATATGATGTTGGAGAAATATTTGAGGAAACGCTCCATAAATGAAAAATGATACTTATAATAACGGACAGAACTGATCTGAGACGTACATCACGTACACGTGTACCGATATGTACATAATAAAAATTCAGAAAATGTGAAAATCCAGGAAATTTCTCGATGTTTCAATCAGCATAGATAAATCTACAAAATTTCGTTAAAAATGGCACGACGAAAAATTATAACAGCCCGGAGGTTATTGCGGAAATAAAACGGATGGAACGTGGAAATTGCGTTCGTGGCTTGCACCACGGGGAGTACACGGCCGCACATATCGGAAACAAGTGATTTTTCGAGAATTCCGTCGGGTTATTCGAAAAATTTGAAATTACTGCATACTTATTACGACGCCCGCCGCTGATCACCGGGGGATGGGCGAAAGAGAACGAGCATATATCGCGGGCAATCTCGCGGATATATAATACTTATTGCCTCGATAATATTAGATCCCTTGCCACATGTTTTCTCATAAAATGAGATCGGGGGCATGTACTTCAAAGGGAACGCTTCGCGGCACGGTTGTACGGAGACATCATATTCAGAGGATATTCATAGCGACGTGTAGTAAGAAAACGTATATATGCGCGCATACAGCCTCGCCGATAAAGTTCATAGGTGCATTTATCGATAGTATTGCCGGTTCAGAGATCGCCATGATTGCATCTTGAGATTCGTAAGAAAGCCTTCCACGTGATTCTCATAGATTGGATTTCGCGTGATCAGTCAATGCCGTGGTAAAAGTATCGCGCGCTCAAGTTTGCCAAATCTCATTTTGACAAGAACGCTTGGAGCAGATGATGCAGCGTTACAAAAATCATGGCATCGAAAAGGATCCCGCGATATCAAGGAATTGCTAACGTATGAAGCTTCTGATTATACTATTTTTTTTTAATAAGAATTTGCGAAATTTAAGCCATAAATAAATGAGAATCGCGAAGTGTCATACCAAACTTTAGACAAATTTTTACAGCCAAGCAATCATAAAAAACCATAATTTATTAATTGAATTACAAAACTATCCTTGTGATATACACACAACTTTTTAAATGTAATATTTTTTTTAGAAATTATTAGCGCCAGTTTATATTTGGAAATACATACAAATGTAAACTGTTTACAATATAGCGCAAGTTTTTTAAATATACTATTTTTTACAAGTCATTAGAGTCGATTTATTAAAGTTTCAATCGAAATTAAGTTATACGAATATAAGTTAACTATTCGCTTGAATTTATGTGAGTTTAGCATTTTGACGTAGCAAAATTTTCATATGTTTTAACAATGTAAGGCATTAATAAAATACTGCGCATACAGATACGTAGATATTCTAGATACACTAGATACTGGAAAATTTGGAACAATGGCATGCACGCGTGGCATCAAAGTGACCTGATTCGCCAAGTTAACCATAGCGCCAGTTTAACTCTGTTGTTCTTGTGAAAATCAATTTAGAGTAACCGAATGCGATCTCGATCCGCCATAAATTTGCGCCTGCCGATTGAAATCGCGCTCACGTTCGCGATGCATTATAATGCATTTTCTACGTTGCGAGGACGTGACAGTTGTTACGGTTCGATTGATTTGTCACCGTGTATGAACTTCCGTATATATGTATATGTATATATTATATATATATATATATGTATATATATACATATATATATATTGATACTAACACAGGAACACGCGAAGGAAAGCTTCGTTCCCGGCAATCACGCTTGATCGAATAAATTTCGCACGATAATCTTTCGTTGCATTTGCGCGGTCTCTCTCTCTCTCTCTCTCTCTCTCTCTCTCTCCGTCAATAGTGTCCTTCTTCTTCACAGACACGTTAGGAAAGCTTGGCGGAACGTACATTGAATGGTGCAAATTGAGACACGTTTCGATCTCCCTCGGTGATAGTAACAAATTGACAAGAACTTTTTCATTACGCGAGGATACGTCGCACGTGAAAATATATCGCACGAGAAAAAAAAATGTGCCAATAGTTTCATCGCATGTTCTCTTTTATAGGCATTATATAGCGGCATCATCGCGCTCTTAAAATAAAATTACAAATAATGCGCTTTTGACGCGACCCATCATTTTAATCCGCTTTCACGCTTTTTTCCTACAATACCGCAATTAATGAAAAAATAAATTCCGTGTAATATACGAAAGGGTAAGCTTCGAAGATTGACACATGCCAGCGAATTCGCTGCCCCCTCAAATAAATTTCACACGATAATCTTTCAATGCTCGCGTGAGCGACAGCCTGCCAGGCTGCATTTTCTTTCTTCGCACGTTCGCACGAGTTGCATCGAGAAAGTTTAGTCGCGCGTGCGTGCGGTGGATTGAATGCACCAAATTGGCGTGCTATTTGATTGGCACAAATCACCGACGAACTTCGCGCTCGTATCGGAATCGACGAAGGAAGCCTGGGAGAAAATCACTTTTATTCGTGCCGCGCGCGTATAATCTAATTCGTTCCGTATAATCTATTCTCATTCAATCCGATAAGAATAGTAATTTGCATATGCCGCTGCCGCGATAAGAATAGATTCTGAAAATACGAAGCAACTTCTCTAACAAATATGTGTTGTTTTACTGTTCAAATTCTTGTTTAAATTAAGTAATAGCATGATTAAACTACATCAGTATTACATCTAGTATTATAACTACTATACAATAATATAAATTACTAGTATTACAATTACTAATAAAAAGTGTATTATATTTGTATTACTTACATATTATACAAAAAAATATTTTTTAATATTTTAATACTTTAAGCGTAAGTGTTTAGACACCAAATTGATGTTTAAAAGACAAAATTAAGTAATAATAAATATCAAAAAATTATTCGAATCAATAATAGCAATTACAAAATAATAAATATATTTATTTAACAATAATAAAATTGTTTTTCTATTTTGTATTTTTTCTATGGAGTGAAAAGTTTTTTCAGTCTTGTCACATTAAATCTAAATTCTACAAGAACAAAGAAATCTCAAATCGTACAAAATTATTTCCGTCATTTATCGTATCAATTTCCTTCAGCATAAACCTGTTCTTGACAATCGTATCAAGAATATAAAACATTCATGTACGTTAGTTATTTTTGATATTAGTTAAAACAGTCTCAAGAATTTTGTATAAAAATTAAAATAAATATTGAATATATGTTTTAATCTGTTAGATAAATATGTAGTTTACTGAAATCAATATTATCTCACACAATTTTTTTGTTTGTTCTAAACCAAGAACAATTTCATTGCAGTAAAGGTATTTATATTTGGTATTGAATGTATCTCGTTGAATGTAGTCATAGGGATATCTGCGATGGAATGACAGGGATATATGTATAATCATGATACATGTAAAACTGGTTTGGTATCCTATTGATTTTATGTTACTTTCTATATTGATAGCGATGGATTGGCATTCTTGTTTAGAATTGATATTCTACCTTTCACCGAATTGATATTTCCCTTGTCAAAAATTGATATTTCGCTCAAGGTTTGTTTGGAAATCAGTAACGAAAAATTGATACATATGATGCAAGTATGAAATATTTTCTTCGAGGCTACATCAATGCCAATAACTATTGTAATCAGTCATAAGACGTTAAAAATAACGGTTGCCGAAATATTAAAAATCTTCAAATTTTCAAATTACATATATATATTCTTTATTTCGGTATAATACGTTAATGATGTCAAGTTTTATGGCAGTTTCTGTTCTATTTTTTTCACAATCAACTGAGTATGTACATCCGTTGATCTCTAATTAAAATATGGCTATTCGACTATCTGCGTTTCGAGATACAAATCTTTGTTCTGAGTATTTCACTGAATAGTTAAACATAAATTTCTTTCTATGTGAGAGTCACGTTACTATATCATCTTTAAAAACGTTGCGTTAGAATTGTAAAGAAAGGAATATCAGCGAAATATTTATGATAGACTGATGTAATTAAGGTCAGAGCGCATAATAATTTTGCGTATATATAAAGATATTTATCTAGCTTTTGAAATAGGTATGTCTCTTGACGTTAACCATTTGAGATATTCTTCCTTTTTTGCCCTTATTTTAACCTCATTAAAATATATTTACAACAAATTATGTATTGTTATATAAAATATCATGTTTTACAAATGTATTGTTATATAAAATATTATGTTTTACAAATATATATAATATAAAGTAACAACATTTTGCGATTTACGTTAATCGAGGGAAAAATATCTGTAAAAGCTGTTATATTCTTAATTAAAGAAGCTTAATTCAAATAAATAAAAATTATGTTTATAAGCAATAAAATGAAAATTTTAGAAAGAACTTAAAAATATAAATACGGGATATTTTAGAGTTAATATCAATTTTCTTTAATATTTTTTGTTGCAGCCTATTAAAAAATGTAAAAGTCTTAAAAATTATCTATTTCAGACTCCCAAAAAATCAAAAAAAAATTTTTGACATTATCATTTCAAGAGTTTTGTTTTGCTTCACATTTATTCTTTTCGCTACAATGACAGTTGGAGACCCGCAGTAACGAGAAATTTTCAGCGAGCGTAATAGAAATAAAAGTGGTTATTGAAATTCTTCGAGGGTAGGGCGAAATCGCTCCCGCGGGTCTTTTTCTCTCTTTCTCTCTTTTTCAAGCAACTCCGACGTCGCTTAGTGCCATTCTTTCGACAGACCACGTGCCTTCAGGCTGGGATTGAGCCGCTAAGGTATTCCTGAAGTGAGCAACGTGCGAACGTCTCTCTTGCTCGTGACTTGTTCCACTTCTACCGCCTTTCCCTTTGTATGCGCGGCTCTTTTCCTTTTCTCTGTATTGCCATCGCTGGGCGTCGGTTAAATTTATTCGTGAGACTGAAACTGAATCTACCGCAATGAGACCGACGGGATTTACCGTATCGTCGTAGAAGACAATCTGGAAAATAGATGAAGCGCACCGTTCCACTTCGCATGATCTTTTGCAGCGTCCGGGGCGATTACCATCTCGGATTGAAGGTTGATATTCCGGTAGTGCGATTTCATCTAATAGATATACGTCACCGTGTGAATTAGATTTATTAATTTCACACTTTATTTCCGTATTTTCGACCGAGTATATATTTTTTCAAGAAAATACATAATATTAAAGCTTCAATTTCCAGAATAACATCCTTATGCATACCCTCCTTTTAAGATGAACACTTTATTCGATATCATAATTTCTTGTAGCGTCGCCAACGATCGTGCATAATCAGAGATATTACGCAAGTCGTATGCTGAACTGTTTTCTGCATATTTCTCGCGAAATTCCTCGAAGATGGTGGAAGGAATTGATGAGGATGCACGACGGAAAGCGCGCGGCGCAATTTACCGAGATAAAAGGTAATTCCGATTATTAATGACACTATTCCTTTTGCACGTAAAGAATTCTGCAAGGATTCCGTGTTTCGCTCGATATCTTGCGGGATTAATAATACAGAGAAGCGAAATAGGAAGGGGACGGCGGGGGCAGGCACAGAGAGGCAGAAGGGGAAACGATAAATTACCGTACCTCCGCACTTAGCCTCGAGATACCGGCGGAACTCCTCGCTACCGATATCCTAAATTTACATCGTCGACCAGGAAAATCTTTCGTGAGAATTTCATTGCGCGAATCGCGCGCGCGAGAGAGGGTCGGAGCCGGTCGGTAATTCACTTCGCAAGCACGAATCTCGAGAAGGTTATCTTATCCGCTCTCGCCCCAGTCGTTTACTCCCAAACACATTCTGTAAACGCTCCGGGTACATTGATCTCCAGTTTCCCCGCTGAAGCCCGCCGAGCCAATGTATTCCGACAATAAAATTTTCTTATCCTTTTAACAGTCTTCCGGGGTGAACACCACATCCCCGTCCGCTGTTAAACGAATTAATTAATTCCATAACTTTTCTACCGAGAATAATTGATTTCGATATTATCGTCGTAACGATATCGTCAAAAGTCAAGCGTTCTAAATTCGGACGAGTAATTACGCGAAAAGCTTGGAGAGCAAGACAAATGCTGCTTTAATATATTAATTTTGTTAAAAGTCGTTGATATATGTAGATTCTCGTACACATCTAATTATATTGCAAAATGCATAAATGTATTACTTTTATACGGGATTAGTCAACATATTTGATGCATTAAAGCTTGATTCGTAAAGCTGCTTTTGTTAATGGACAATTATAATTATTAAACTAGCCCGAGGCCATCAAACGATTTGGACAAGATCGCTTATAAGTCCGAAGTTTAAGACGGATTTTCCGGGAAACCGTTTGTTGCGCTGTATCTCGCAATAGCCAATTTACTCTGAAAATGACGATGGTCAGAGAGAAGAAGAGCAGAGGGACGAGAGCGGTCTGGCCGAATAGGGGGATTGTCGGAAAGAGAGAAACCCTATATCGGAGAGTAATCGTGCAGAGCGAAAGGGAGAGACGGTGAAAGAGGATGTGATACGGAGAAACGCCTGCAGACATCCCTTAGGCCGCCTTGCAGTGACGGGATATGCGATACATACGCTACGCCAAATGCAATTTCGCTAATTGCCAAGGATAATGCCGTTGGTGCCCACCTATGTTCGTAGTTTCGCTCATACACGGCGCACAGTATTCCACTTGTGTATTAAATGGGTCGTACGCAGCTTCCACGAAATTCAAAGTGGGTGTATCTCGCCTCGACAGATTAACTCTTTGTAGCTCGGCAATATAAAGCCTGAATTAAAATATGGATTTAGAAGACGAGAACGATATGTCGCTAAAATCGGAAATTTTGAACAAATGATTTAAAAAATAATATTTCAACTTCAAAAAATAAGTAAGCAACACTAAGATTATTTCCATGATTTTGTAAAAATTTTATGTTAAAAAATATACTTGTCAAAATACTTAAACAATTTTGAACGATTTAAAGGAAAAAAGTGTTAAATAATTTTATAAATGTACACATGAGCAAAATTGTCTATAGAAAGATATCGTAACGTACTTATAGTAAAAATCGTTTAATCAAACAGATATTGTTTAAATTTTATATTACATGTATAATGCAGGATTAATAATTATTTGGCACAATATCAGAACATGGATGTTCTGTGCTATTAACCATAATAACATGTGGCAATTCACCAAAGTGCATCGGGGCACGTATTATGGAACTGTTCGGTATGAATTCCGATCGGGATTATTCCATTTTCCCGAGAAAACACAACAGAAATTTAGGGAATAATTGAACAATTCCGATCGGAATTCATTCTGAACAGTTCTATAATACGTGCCCAGATCTTATGAAATGAATGTAGGTATTCTATTGCAAATTCGTGTAACGAAAATGTATAGCGCGCGAATTTCGTTGACGATACCTGGGCAATCGTCTGCAACTCGATATTTCTAAAGAGTTTCGTTTTCCCTGTCATCTACCAACGGTGCGTGATGTATTATAAAAAATTACGTACGCGCGCGCGCGCGCTCTTCGGCCGACGCTCGTATATTTGCTGATACAGACAGCCCACCTCGCCAGTTTAGGGGCTTGCAACGAGATGAAAAACGCGACCATAGAATCCAGATAGCGCGTATATTTGGCAAGAGAATCCATTTGGTAAATATCGGATTTCGAGGTTCAATAATGTATTAACGAAATCAACTGCATTCGTAATAAGCGCGTTATGCGCAGTACTTCGATATGTTACTCGTTCTATGTATGTACACCTTGAATATTTATAAAAACTAAATAAGCTAAAAGAATTTTACTTTAAATATTTACGCATTTGTCCAAACACAAATGGTGAACAATTTTTTTTTATAATTATCTCAAGCTATATATGAAAAATAATTTTAATTATTTAAGACGTGTCTTATTCATTAATTTAAAAAGATTGAAGTTAATTAAAAGAGTGAAGAAATTAATTTAAAATCTCTTTTAAAACTTTTAATACTTAAAATAGACAATAAATATAAAACTTATAATATTAAATTATTGGTTTGAAAGTTTATTCCATTTTTTTTGTACGAGTATTTATATTAATGGCATCAAAAAACGGAACGAAATTTTTCGTTCAATCTAATATATCTAATAAGCACTATTTTATAAGCATTATTTTATAATATATGCCAATTCCTTTCAAATTTCTTTTCAGAAATTGGTAACAAATAATTGCGGAATATTCTACATTTTTTAGGAAACAGAGATTACTTTCTCTGTACGAAAAATTATAAATCCAGATATCATAAATACAATTCTCTCTAATAATCGTTAAAAAAGTAAAAATTTAGAATTTTATATCCGCTCCTTAATCCTCCTTTTATAGCTGAATTTTAATTTTTGTAGAGTATTCTTTTGTTTCGATTTCGCGTCAAACTATCATCTTTCACGTGATGGATGTAATGCACTTAACTATCCATTGTATCGTCAATAACCAAGAGCCTCTTCCAACGATCAGTCCGGGTGTCACTCTGTGAATCGTCCATGAATATCAAGTGCATGGATCTTGTGTCGATCATCTTGATGCGCACTAGTGACCGCGTGGCATCCCGAGTGTTGTCTTGGAATCGTCAAAGCAGGTGTGACCAGACACACTTATTCAACGCTATCGGTATACTGTCGGTTAAACCTTGATCGTGAAGCATATATGACTCAAATTCAAATAGATCAAATTAATCACAATGTGAAAAAATGTAACGCATTTAACAAATTATGGTAGACCAGAGTTTGTACTAAAAAATTAAATAACACAATACATTTTTCTGCTAAATTTTAAAGTAGAAGTGTTGAAAGACAACTACTAATAATGAAATAATTCTTATTATATACCAGTTAAATAATTAAGGATAAAATTATTAAAGGCAGAATTCTACTATAGTTAAAATTGATTAAGATATAATAATGATTCAAGAAATCCCCGATTTTTCGTAAAATATCCAACGTACGTCATATAAATCTAACAAAATGTTACGTGGCGAGTTATTTTCCGACTCGCATGTCGCCCCCGCGGAAACGACAGCTATTTTCTCTCTCTTCGTGGTCATTCATCGTGCTATTTTTATCGTTCCACGTATTTAATGAGGCGAATGCCAGCTTGATGCGGCATATTATAATAACTCAGCAGAATAATAAAGTTCTCTCCGCGCGCGCGCGCGCACGCGCGTCTCGAGGACGAGCGGGTCTCGATAAGAGGAGATGCTGATAACCGTGCGCAAGTTTACACGGCGGAGGGTCGAAAGGTCAATATTGCCAGCCCATCGAACTTATCTTCATGTCACAGGTCCTCACCTCCGGTGTGCGTATGTACGTGTACGTAGGTATATACGCTCTCAAGAGGAAAATTTCTGAGGGAGGTCGCCGCGCGCCGGTGCGTGCGAAGACTTCCCCGCTGCGTTATTATCTTATCCGTGCACTCACGCGTGCCTACGAATCGGCTAAGCTTTATTATGAGCCCGAAAGTTACACACGCGCGTTGTCCACGTAATCGATACATACGCGGCTTATCTTGCTTCCGCGTATTATCTTGAACGCATACGGTCGGCTGACACTACAGTGAATTGCTAAATTGCAAATGATTCGGAATAAAGCTCAAATGTAAGCAAAAAATTCGCTTATGCCGCAAGCTTTATGTAACATCATAGCACAAAGAGAATTATTTTTTCAATTAATTAAAAAAAAAATGTGTGCAAAGAGAAACTTTATACATATATGTATATATATTTTATATATATATGTATATATTACGTATACGTCCAAGAAAATTATAGATTTAAATAATAGATGATAAAATAAGACAAAAATTTTTATAAATTATAATATTTTACATATTATAATAATTATACCTATACCTTCTCTTTTTATATTTATATTTTTATATTGTTATAATATATTATAACAAATCTATAATTTTAAATCTGCTTCTTCAGATTTCAAAGTTTATATACTGGAAGTATCTCAATTCCAAACGTATCTCAAAGCAACCCCAATCGTCAGTTTTAGCGGTGCAATTTGCATCGCCCCGTCGACGATTGCTACCAGCGGAAGCTCGCAGACAGCGCGCGACTCTCGTCGCCTCTCGAGACTATACCGCGTACATCCCCCTTCAATCTGGGGATTTTTGAATTTCATATTCCGCGGAGTGCGCGCTCACCCTGAACCTATCCCTTCCTGCGCTTTCGCGCCGTATACAACCCCCGCGGACCAAGCCAGCCGGCGTTATATTATGCGTAATTCATACCGCGACGTAGCGTATCATTGTTCCGGGAAACAGAGGAATCCCATTACCGGTTGGCAGCTGAACTCTCTCTGTCGTGGGGCCGCGTTTTAGTTGCGGTCGACGAAGCGAATCCTCGCGCCCTCGTTCACGCGGCCACCTCCCTCACGGTTCCCCCATTCGCCACTGCGCCTTCCACGACGACGATTGAAAGGACGAAGGACCCCGGCGATCTTTGTTCAATGTGGCTTTGTCGCCTAGCGTGAATACGAGATATCGCTGATGTTATCATGCGACGATTGCGCTGTTTTATGAGAGATATCGTCATGAGAATAAAGAGTACAATACATTCCGATTGATTGCAAATCTATATATTACGATCGCGTATGTTCGTACACGGAAAGAACAATTTTGCTGAATCCAGATCTGAAAATAATTTTTGTTCAATAATCAAAATAATTTTGTGCGAAAGTTAAAGCGATTGCTAGAATATCAAAACGTTTATAGCAATGTTTAACATTTCAATAAATTATTTGGCTGATTCAAGAAAAAATTATTTTCAGATCTGTTTTTAGCAAAATTTTTAGATTTTTCAACAAAATCGTTCTTTCTGTGTACTTTCATGAATTCGAATTTGAAAAACCAGTAGCAGGATATATCATACATTTGTCATATTGATCTTGACGCACTGAAATCTGAACAGCACTACAAAAATTTTTAGAGTAACATTTATGACATTGTTTTTTGATACGTTAACACTTATTATTTATTTAGAAAAAAAAGTAATTTGTTTGCATGATATAATATTATAACTTTAACATTTATATACTTCTTAAATTTTTGAACGGAAAAAACTTGACAAGAAAAAAAATTACAGAGTTCTTTAAATGTTTTAATTGAACGACTCAGACTTTTTTTCTTAATTTAATGCAACGATTTTAAAATCGAATGAATATTTCATTAAAAGCTTGTCTTTTCCCGTAGCATTCCTATGCATAATATTAAGCATATTATCGAAAGTACGTGTCGAATAACATGTCAGTGAATGTAACAGTGGAGCAACAGTTGTGGAACAATCTACGTCATTCTTTTCCCCGGCTTTTGTCAGTGCGCGAATAGCCGGTCCGATTGCAACCTTTATCATGTGTTTCTCGGAGTTGAATGCGATGAATCAGAGCGAAAAGCGGACAACTCGCCAGGTCACGCCAAACTAAAATATCTACTCGAGTATCTATACTTTATGTGACACAATTCGATTGTGGGAAATAATGGAGAAGTGTGTATAACGAGACGTACGTACATATCTCGAAAGTTATTATTACAAAATGATTGTTATAAAATTTAAGATTTCGTTTGAATCATAGTAGTTTAATCATAAATTAAATATACACAATTCAAAGCCAAAATCTGCATTATCTCTCATTTTTAATTAATTATTTAGCAATTCACAATCTAAATTTTGATATGTAGCCGTTCTAGATACGTGACAGTGTCTAAAATAAGAAATATATCTCACTTTTTTTATACGAATCTCTCACAAAAACCGATAAAATTTCTATCATTCTGCGATAGTCGACAATTTGTTCTCCGATGTATCTCCCACGCGTAGACCCGCGCGATCGATGTCTCTCTCAATATTTTCACACACTTCGTTACGTCGTCGTTCCCATCCCTGTCCTCGAGATTCGATCTTTCTAGCGTCGAATAACAGCGTCCCGGCTCGGCCACCTCAATACGATATATCGTATAGAATGCAAACGAGTCGCTATCCGCCTCGTCGTTGTCTATATTCTACGTGAGAGGCGTGGTCGCTGAGTTTTCCATGGAGCTTTCGTATCGCGGCGCAAACCGGCTGCAAACTCGAAAAGGAAGACGGCGAGCGAGAATACCTCCGCGTCGACGCGCCTCCATACGTCTGCGTAAAATAATGGAAATTCTACTCCGTCATCACGCGCAACCACATCCGTAGCTCAAGCTTGCATTCTCGTATCTCATCTTGCATACGAATGCAGATAGTATTTAATAGTTTAACGAGGTCATAGAATACTTATCATCTTGCCTCTGACCAAACCCGGGTGACCTGTTGCTCGTTGAACGCCAAGGTATTATGTTCCATATTCTAGACGTCTCGATTTCGTTCTGCGCCGCGCATCACGGAACATCACGATAATCTATCGTTAGATAGTGTACAATTACAGATTCAGCGCCATATCAGGTTAGCGCAACAATCAAATGCGACAGATACGATTACTCTATACGAGTAAAGGCAGTAATGCTTTCCTTTGATAACTTTTATTTGTCTTCGAAGCAAGTAACGAATACGTTTGAGTTAAATCGTCAAGCACATAATATATATTCTTAATTATTTATCAAATTCTTGTTATACTTGGGACCTTCTTATCATCCTAACATGCTACATAAGCAACACATCAGTCCGTGGATAAATAGTAATCTTGCTGAATAATATCAGATTTAACAAAATTAAAGAAGACATCAAGATCGAAGATATAAGGTGTATTAGATTAAAGTTTGCAAAAAATTAAAGTTTGCAAATTAATCGAGTTCAATATCTGGACTTCCAGTAATGTTCTCAAGGAATTTTAATTTCGAAGTCAAACAGCCATTACAAGCTAACATTTTACCGACGGAATCGATCGATATGCTCAATAGAATGGATATTTGTGTTTACCGCGATGAAAAGTTAAACGCGCACTCTAATCCCATCTTATGGTTTTTCCAACAAATTCCACGCAATTTATTCGCAAACTATTTCGCAATAACACCCCAACGCTCGGGCTTAAACGCTCGATAATATTTACACGCGCAGTATATGCAGCAATATACCGGAGTTCCTCGCGATCTTCGTTTCGCCCGGAGCGATGTGCGTTAAATGAATTTCAACTTCACTTCGATTGCTCCAATTCTTGACGCTCGCATTTTCCATGCATATGAATTAAGGGACGTGGATAATAGTTTAAACGAGGCAGTGGCATTCTTACGATGAAGTTCGTGACCTGTTGCACCTTATTGAAACCACCGAGTCGTACGACCCACTTTATATACAACATGTTATTTGTTTTACAAGATTTTCACAATTTATGCAGATTGCCAGAGTTGGCACGAATAACAGACGAAATTATCTTACAATTAGACATGTGTTTTAATTGTATGTTTAAAATATGTTATCAATAATGCCTAAAATGATCACATAATTTTCACAATAATTCGTTATAACATTAAATTAGATAACAAAACGATCGTATAATTAATATGCTAAGATAATAGATATGTATTATCACATAATACAAAAAAATATAAAAGTACAAAATTAAAAAAAAAATAAAGAGAGAAAATTGCATTACTTCGTCGACATGGCCAATCGCGCATGCATATAAATTTCTTTGAAACATGATAGCTTAACGACTTCGAGGGATTCTTACCGACGAATTCGCGACCTGTTGCATCGGTGGAAGCTGTGGCATTTATGAAGCCTTAAATTTCTTGTACGTACACCACGGTACGCCGCTCTTAAATCAGTAATTTTTTAATGCAAGCGAACTTTTCTCATTTTTGCTCTTTTACGTGACTTTTGAATAATTTATTTAATCATCTATTGTATAAATTTAAAGTTATAAATATAAAAATGATTCATCTATGTAGAAAAATTAAATTTTTTATATTTCTATATTTTATTTAATTAACCTCATTTTTTTTATCGTTCGCGTATTTTTACCATATTACGTGCTATTAATTATAACTTAAAGAAATTTTCAAAATAAGTTGGAATATCTAATCTAATAATAATATAAATAATGAAATATCTAATCTAATAATATATAAATAATAAAAAATATGTTTGTTAGATTCTGTTACACAAAATAATTTTTGCAATAAATTGTAATCGTTTTTCGAAGTTCTGTTCAAATGATATTCGATATTCGATTTCAACTCATGACAGATATACACAAAATACAGAAACAGTATTGAGTAACCTCGCATTTTAATTTGATGCTTTTTATTATCACGTTCTCTGCTTAGTTCGTTCGCGCTCATCCCAATGTTTCGCTTATTGTTAGCAGTTTGTATAAAGGCGGCACATCAAAGCGAACATCATCAACGCGCGAAATTCGACGATTTCAATTAGCGTTGTTCCGAGGGCAAAGCTCGCAATAAAAGCGGTCCGCGAAATCTGCCTGTCCCACGGATAGTTTTACATTTCGGCGGACACGAAAGAGCGCTCTCCGCCGAAGCGTGTCATTCGTTTATGCAAAACAAAACGAACTTTTGTTCGCGCCAACGAAAGTATTGTCGTCTGACTTCACATCAAGGCAATATATGTACAAACAATTTATTCAAATCAGATTCAACGAATCTGTTGTTAATTTTGTTTTCAAGTAATATTAATTAAAACTTAAGAGCCCAATGTGCAATACAATATACGCAAAAATAAAAAAAAAGTGTTGTTTTAAATAATTCTTGGATAAAAACTGCATTATTTTTAAACATTTTTAGTCGCAATTTTTAAAAATTATATCTTTTCTCGAATATTTTAAATGTGAATAAAATTATATATACTTTTTTATTACTGATATTATGAGCAATATGTTTTAAAGTAAAAATCAAGAAATAACTGAGAAATATGACAATATATACAGAATGTTTCATCATGACAAGCTTTGTCAGCGTATTTAGACGATTATTTTCGAGGTTATTTTAAACAAAAGAGTTTACATACATCATTCGGGTCGATTCAGCTTTGCTTTCAAGATATGAGCACTTTATTATACAAGGCTCCGTAATGAAATCTCTCCATGTAACAATCATTTGGTTTATTGATATGAAATTATTGCAATACCATTACATTCACTACATTGACATTCAGTAGAATGTCCTCCCTGTTCACAGGTATTGTTCCAATTGTTCACTACTGTGCTGTAAACATGATGTGACCCGTTACTCCTGTGATTGCATCTACTGAACATTAGCAGTCATGATGGATGCTACCTGCAGCTTCTGTTATCGGTATATAACAGAAACAAACAACTGAGGGATCTCTCGCAGGAGTTAAATCGGGCATTTCACATGTTCATACGATTCCTTCGATGTATTGGCATTTTAATCCATATTTTAGGAACGAAGCCGAATCGACACCATGGAGGATGAACTCTTTTGCTTATGTAAGAAGAATCAACATGCTATAGAAAAACTTGTCGGTTTCATGACGGAACATCCTGTATGTAAAACTTCTACAATTAATGTATGAGCATAGTTACTATTACAAAGCTGCGTGTTTCTTGATTTTTAACTTTAAAACATATTGATAGTAATATCTGCAATAAAAAATTTGCTTTATATGATATTCATATTTTAATAAAATTTGCGAAAATTGTTTTAATAATAATTCTCCCAGCAAGAACACATGATGGCTTAAGCCATATAAAATAGCACAATTGCTTTCATAATCAATACTAATTCATTTTTATACAATAAGAGAGAATGTAATAACGTGTCGTATATGATGTACATATACGTATGAAAAGTTTCTCTCGATAAAATGAAAGAACTCTATCGCGTATATATGTGTCTATATGTGTGCATGTACAATGAGAGTGTGTGGGTGTGCGTGCGCGTGTACAATATTATTCGCCGAAGCGGCGCAGTCCCGACTACGAAACTCAATCAACGAAAAATTTAATTTACCTTTACAATGTCTATAAAACCAGGAATATCATTCGTGTCGGTCATCACGCACAAATCGGCGGAGAGTCCCGCCGATTATACGAGAGGAGAGATATCATATATAATCCCGGATAAAAGCTTTGTGCACAAGGTTCGCACACCATTCCCCTCGACGCGTTCCCAACGAAACGCTTTGTTGCAATTAGCCGTGATGCGACGGGCTCTGGCACTCTGTGCTCGCCCAACAACAATCGGAATCGCATAGTTCCGCGGAGTTCAATCACGGCCGCCATGCGAAAGAGGACTTGCGCATATTGGCTCATCGAAAGTTGACGTCGTTTTCGCAGGGCGTTTTCGCATGTATGAGTCTACGATTTAATATTTTGCTTGCCAAATATTCCATCTCCGTATAGGATAGACTTTAATTTAGAATATTTAAGTATAACGATAAATTAATCTCTTGCAATTGAGCAATATTATATACACCGTTCGATCAAGCGTTACATTATGCTCTTTCATTCGGTGTGTTTAAAAATAACAAGTTTTCAAAAGGAATAGTTATTTAAATATTAAAACGTCTTCTATTCCTTTAATAAATATATATTTTTACAAGAAAGAATACATCTCGTCAAAGCGAAACAATAAAAAGAAAGAAAGAAATGCATGCATTTATTTTCAATCTAGTCGTGAAGCTACAAGTATCATCAACTTTTTTATTGGAATAAAGCAAGACATTTAATAAAACATTTTGAATAATATTAAACAACATATTTTATAAAAATGAAAACTGTGCATAGATTTATAGCCATTCTGTAATATTTGAAAAAGTGAGCTTATATGCGTAAAAAAACGGTGCGTGCCATCAGAAAATGACCGGAAAAACAGAGATATTTAGCCGTGTATCAGCAATAAGCACTAACAATCTAAAATTTCCCCGTCAATCACAGGAATACAATTACATATTATCTCAATTATTATCGAGCTATATCACGAGGTACTTTTACCCGTTGCGTTCATACAGGATCATGCCGAAAAAGCGGAAACGCCAGAGCGGCAACGCGGAGCATTGTGAAAAGCGTATAGGCGTGTCTAGAATTCCTGCTGAATAAAATTTTAATGGAGAAATCAAGTATACGTTTGATCTCTCCGTTTCTACCTAGCTTCCGCGCAGCCCGAACAATCGCGGAAAGTATGCCGTGCATTTCGATAGTGAATTCGTTGCTGGCGTCGCGCTGGATATCGGGCGCCGCCGCCGCCATCGCCGCCGCCGCCGCCGCCGCCGCCGCCACCGCTCGTTGTACAGAAAAGCCAATAATTCAGTGAATTTTTACACGGTCGAGCACCACACTCCCCAAATATTCACCATCGAAGTCCACGCGAAAACAACGTAATAATTCATATCGTGCGCCAGTTCAGCGCGCTTTACACGGCAACCCTTTTTAATATACATCTCGATCAAACTCCTCGATTAGAGCGACGTAAAAATTATTTTTTATTTCTATTGCGCAAGTTTCTTATTGCCGAGGTATATTACTACAATAAATGGTATGGATATATGAAAGAGGAAAACGGAAGAGAGAGAATTTTAATGAAAATCTTGGGACTCTTATAAGTAGTTTATATAATATTATAAAATGCATTTTGTTTCTTCAATAGCAATATAATAACAATTAATATAAATTTTTAAACTATATTTCGCTTTCGACACAAATTATATGTCTTTTTACAATAGTCAATATTTTTTTTGTTTATTCATTTAAAGAATATGTCTTTAATGAATATGCAATCGTTTATTGTCTTTATCTCAAATAAGGGTTTGTTATAACATTACCAAGATTTTTATTGTAGCTCTATACTTAATAATAAATATCTTAAAGTGAAGCTTACTGTTATTCGTATCTAAAAATCGTTCAAATAACTATGACAAGTTGTTACGACATCGCTGTCGTAAATTACACGCACGGTACATATCCGGCCTCAAGTCTCAGACATAGAAATTATTACCCGAAAGTCCCACGGAAAAAAACGTCGATATCGGACGTTTCCTCGGTATATTGCTTCTCGCCTGAGGGTGCTCGAAAGAGAGCGAGGCGACAGTATCGCTGGCTCTCGGGTATCCAACGATTCCCCCCGAGATAGCTACGAACTGCGACGTAACTCTTGTTTCGCCGCAGCAAATATTTAATTCCGCAGTCCTGGAAAAACAGGATATTGCCAATGTTCCCCCCCCCCTTCCGCGACTTGGACACCCCGTACCCCGGCCGTCATGAGCGCCACGGCCTCAAGAGTGGCTTGGACGTTGACGTCGCCGTTGGGAAATCTTATTTCGACGAAGAGCTAATTCGATGTACTTCATTGATACGCTGGAGGCAAGAAAAAGCCAACGGCCGTCGTATTCCGTTTCCGTAATAACTTTACAATTTTCCGAGTTGTTACTTTAAAATAGCAAATAGTAATTAATAGATACAGTTGATTAAATGTCATCAATTGTTTATGTAAAAGGCAAGGTCAGAATTTAATCACTTAAATGGCATTCTTTACGCCATATAAAAATAAAAATAATTAGAGATTTGATAAGATTTTTGAAATTTTCCTCTTTGCTTTTATTTTTCGATCTATAATAGTACCTAGATTACGTAGATAGCGTAGACTAAAAGATTGATAATAATGAGATGAATTCTTTCAGAATAGGTAAATTACTTCTTTATTTCTTTCTTTTCTTTTCTTTTCTTTCATACAGTCACAATTAGGAGCAGAAGTAACAGTGTCCCTTTGTTTTTCACACGCGCAAAGAGGCGTGGCCATACTCGGGGCCGAGTGTATCCGATCGGAGAAATCAACGATGCAAATATCGGCGTGCAACAAAGCGCCGATGGTTCGCCACATCACACGCGATCACAGCCGCCTGCGGGACATGTAACGTCCGGCCGATATTGTGCGGTTTCAGGTGTTTAGCAATAAAGAGGCGCAACGTGTCTCCAACATTCCGGCGCGTTGCTACGCGAACACTGAGCTCTCGGAGCTCTCGTATATAAAGGTAATTTCGACTAAACCCGATCCTTATCGCTTATACGGGACACTGGCAGTAAAGAAGTGCATTCCTCAAAAAAAACATTGTTGCTGATTCGCTGTCGAAATGATCACTACTGAGACTCGTTTCTTCAATTCGTTTCTTATAGGAACATTCGCTGAGTCTTGACGTTCGATACGTCGCTTAACTTTCCTTCGCAGATTGATCTCTTGAGGCAAGACAGAATTACATATTTAACTCGTTATCCACCGTAAGAATGTTTTACATTTATAAACTTATCACCTTATCAATCCATCAACTTACGGGCGTCATTGAGTGAAGAGATTTTGACTTGATCAGTTATTCTCCTTTAAACAGAGTCTTCATTTGCAGTTTTTAGAACTAATAAGGTCTATCTTGCTGTTAAAATCTCACTTAAATAACGCATACAATTGCTTGGTTTGTTAGATTATTAAAAGCGCGCACAGACGCAATTATAAGAAACGCTCAATGTTTGTCGAATGATCTTTATTAACGCGTAGAGTAATATTGTAATAATTATGAAAGACTCGCGGCGCATCGGAGATGCATTATAGAAATTACACGTATTGCAGTTAGATAGAATCACGGATATTAACGACCGATTTATTCGTCGCGTCCGCTAATATAATTTTAGATCGTAATTTTATCTTTTTATTTGATTATTGGCTTATTCCGAAGCTTTGCTTCTTCTTTTTGCGCGTAGAGTATTTCCTTTGAAAATCTTGCAAAGCGTAATGTCGATATCTATGTGCTGGTAATCGGAATATTCTTTTGCAATTGAGAAGAATAATTGAGAAATTTAACGACTCTTTAATCGCAGTTATTCACATTATATAAAACCAAGTATAAAACTAAATAAGTTTTATAACTGCAAATGGATAATTAGTCGTAATTTTTATATAATTAATTATTGTTGATTAATATTGTGGGTGTACTTATATTTGACATAAAAATTATAAATTTTGTGTTATATCTGCAAAATAATTTAATCCATAAATAGATATTTCGTCACGAAGGGCCGAAAGAGGAATTATTAAATTAGCTTAGAAAATTAATTTAAAAAAATACTATTTCCATTATAAAGTAACTAACGATATCTTAAGGTAATATATTTAACTGGCAAACTTTGACTTATTCTCCTCGGAGAAGGGTTTCTACGTATATAAATGTACATGTGTACTCGCGTATTCCCAGAGGAAAAAGAGAGAGAGTAGACAAGATATATATGCGATTACAAATGAAGCTACTTCTCTCGAAAGGGTCAAATGGAAGAAGTTTTACGAGGGTACGTGTTTTAAAAGCGGCGTTTGTCGTCCGCTCCGTATTGTACGACTATTTCGGCGAGTGTAGATGCGAAAGGTTCGGATAGTGGCCTAGCGAGTGGGCAAACGATGGAGACGATTTTAGGAATAGAGTGTGACGCGAGACACTATGGCAGACACGAGCATCACCCGGTGCACCAAACACCGTCTGCGTTTTATGACCGGCAGTGAAACGAACTGCAGCGGCCACGCCGGTCGAACAATTTCGATCTCGTGCGATGCGATTGTCCCTCACGGATACTGCGAGATAGCCAAAGTTTTTCGTGCCGACATTTGATACGTCATTTCGACCAATCCTTCATCTCACACACACAATTTTATACTACAATTACGAAAACTTCTAAAATTAGTTTAATTTGTATACATTCACGCGCATTTATTTTATTTATTTTATTAATTTTTTTGTAATAAGCAATTCAAAGCGCGCATTGAAAATAACTTTGTAGTTAGAAAGAAAATTTATGTACTTTGACAATTACATCAAATTACAATTCTGTTGAAGTCTTTTAATAGCTACAAATTATTTTTAACAATTCAAAAGTAAATATTAAAATGTAAAAAATTAGTAATAACTCAATTTTACGCTTGCTATTCTGCTTAAAGATTTTTTATTTTATAAAATTGGGAATTATATGAGAAGAAAATTGTTTCTTTTTTTTTCTTTAGAAAATCACTCGTGAAGGCAAGTAGTAAAGTCGAAAATTGCTCGTACATTCGGCATGATCTAACGAAAAACCGTCGTCATATTGCCTCGTATTTTCGGTTAATCGCGTCGTAAAAAACGAGTGGGAAAATACGCGTGTCGTCTCTTGGTAACATTTTTACGAAGATCCAAGCTGCTCTTCCGGTAAAGTGACGATGTCATCTTTGAGTCAATTAGTTTCATCGTTATTGCCGGTGCGTTTTACTCTGCTTACAGGATCTGCTAAAAGCCCATCGGGATAACGCTTTAACGATCGGCTTTAATGTAAATCATTCTGCGCTTTATTGCTGTTTGCTGTCCTTTCTCACATTGATCTATACGATCTATAAAGCGCAAGCTGCAATTGCAATTTCCGCGTTCGGATTTTTTTCTGGATTTTTTAATATTATAAATTCCTAAATTTTAATACTCATGTCTATCCCGATTGCACAAGCAATTATTGTTGAAATATTAAAATTATATTAATCTACTCCATTTTTAATATACATACATTTACTCGTATTTTGTAATTATAAATAATTCCAGCTAAATATAATTTTAATATACATGTGTACATTTCGCGTATACACATATATTATTGTGTTAGAAATTACTTTAGCTGAAAAAGTCAAAAGTTACTTCGTAATCGAGTGGAAACGCGCATCTCATTGTTGATCCGTAAAATCAATTTGATGGTAAAACTTGTTGGTAAAACACGTTGTTCCTCATCCGACAAAAAACTAACGAGAGCTCGCTCCGAGAAAACGCTACGTCATATAACAGCCCACACAAAACATACGGCGGGAAAAAGATGTCCGGCTTTCGCACATGGTAAATGCAAAGTTTATGACGTGACCCCTTTCTGAGTAGCAGCAACGATTTAATCCTATGTAGTGCTCCGTAATGACATTAGTCGGATTACGCCGCGCTTGCACGTCCGTAAGCATAGACGGTAAACGGTAACGTACATCATAACTGTTATGGGAAAGGGTACTAGGCGAGTGAGATTAACTAAAGTTACGTCGTTTCGTTGCTCTATAAAGGCTATACATGCACTCGTTAGTATACAACTAGCAGTTTACTATTACATGTTACCTCCGTGAGACGTTCAAGAAAGGAATTTTATAGATTTCACAATACTTTCGCTTCTGCGTCACGCAGTATTATTTATAAATATTATAAATTTCTGATTGCACAAATGACATATGTACTCGACGATTTACATAAGTTATTAAATTATATAAAAAATGTACATCATACATCATATTGATAATCACTATTTGTCGGTCATATTTAAATTTAATAGCATAAAATGGATTTTTTTAAAACTTAACTTATGTTTGTCATCTATAAATGGAATTTTTTCTTTTTTCTTTTCCAAACATTTTCACTTGTCTATTATTTTATTTCTCTATTAATTTTAATTATATGTATCTGTCGTGCCTTATCAAAAATTTTCTACAATTTATATATTCTCCGGAATCTATTGTATTTACACATATATTTATATAAAGAAATATCAGTCTCTCTAAACAAGATTACCGTAAGCATTATCAAACATTGCGAAAATCTTATACAAAATCCAAAAATAGCCTGTTTCTATCTTGGAGTATGTAAATATTCCCGGTTTGTGTATTTTACGTAAATTGTCTCATGATGTCAACGGCACGTGGAAAATGTTACGAATAATATCTGTTTTCCTTTGTATTTTGATATGACCGAGCTAGAAAACAGTGAACTGTATAATAAAAAATATTGTCAAAGAAGCAGCAAATTCCACAATATTTTGAACAAAGTGAAACTGTTGAAAACTCGTGGGTTAACCGAAGCTGGATCTATCCCGTGCTAAGTAGCACGAACCTGATACGGAAGACCTAAAAATAATCTCCCTTTGCCCTCGAGCAGGTAAATATGCTCAGCCACTGAGATTGCTGGAGAGATGCTGCACGCGATTTTTGTACGATAAAAATGCCGTCTTACTGCAACGTAAGTAGCAAAGAGCCGCAGCAGATTTTATCAAATGTTATCTGAAGCAAATATCTGGGTTTTCGCAGTTGGATATTTAAAACGATGATATCATCACCTCATTAGCCTCTGACGTTACGTGTTATCACCAACGTCTTGGAAAATATAGGATCCGTTTTATAAATTCTAACAATTCTCTTTAATTAAGCTAATCACAATTAAATTAAAATTTTTAATTAAAAAAACTTAAATCTTTTGAATACTTTAGCCATGTAGATTAAATACTATATATTAGGCATAGAAATAGATATGTTAGAATTGTCATAGACATTTTTATAAAACATTTTAATAGAATTTATAAAATTTATTAAAGTTTGTTAAAAAATTCAATTTATAAATCCGTTTAAAGAATCTTTTTGTAAAGAAAAGTGTTAACAATCACGTACGGTTCGCAAAATGTTATTATGAAAATTCCGTCTGTCGTAAAATTTTGCCTTAGCTAAAGGGAAGAAATTCTTTAAACCCCAAGAAACGTTGTTGAACTCGAGATACTCGTCGGTTGAAGCGATGCTGTTGTTGGCAATCGTATCGACGTGCTTTATCAGTGTCAACAGGCAGTGGACACCGCGCAATGTCTCGTGCCAAAAAGCGTCGCGTTCACTTAACGGTGGCCATCCAGTTAATTAACAGTCTAGCGTACCAAGTAATGACGCATTGGTAATCTTGGTCGCGTTCTATCGTAATTATCCGACAGGTGCCTACGAAAGATGTTCTGGCAGAGCTGTCTAATTGCATTGGCCACTTGCATTATATGACTTTAATTATATGAGCCGGTCATTAGTCAACGCGAGGGGATATTTATCGCTAACTCTACAATCGTCTTTTGTATCCCGAAATTCCGAAGAAAACGTATTTTATCTTAATAGAAGGTTCTACTTAAGGATTATATGTCACGCACAGATACGCTTTGTATTAACGTTAGAACGATGGAATATTAAAAATGAAATTATGATAATAGGTTCAATATTCATACTTTAACCGTTCTCAATAATATTTAACAGGTTTCTTAAAATTCTTAAAATGACACTTCGCGAGAAGTATCGTTATTAATTAAATAATTTGTGGGAATTTATTGCTGTAAATGTATATATTTAAATAAACCTGCAATGTGTATTTTGTTCATATGAACTTTACATTACTTTTAATAAAATATTTATTTTATATTTACACTAATTTCAAATATGAAGTAACGTAAAAACAGATTAGACTGAGGCTGCATATAGCGTGTTTGAAAGAACAGGATGTTTTACATAATGTTGAACGTTATGTCTGAGTAATCATCGTTTACTTTGCCAGTCTTCTGCTGAAGCTGCGCTGCAGCAAACAGCAAGTATTGCTCATGTAATAGAAGATATCTATTTACACGAGCTCATGGCTTATGCTGAGAAGTGCTCCGGGTATATAATTCCTACACTACGCCACCACGCATGACGTCGTCGTCACAGCCGTCCCGGGTAACGTACGTAAAAGGGCAAATACGCGAGCGAGCCAATTAGAGGAATTAGCTTTGGATTGTCGGACGAAAGAGGCGTATAATTTAGGCACGTTCGCGCATCATTCAATGATGTACTCCGAGACGACGAGAGACGAAGCCAGTCGCCGGTTGAAAGGAACACGAGACGGTAGGGTGGCCGGAGGAGGAGGAGGGGGGGAGGGAGGGAGGATGTTGCTGCCAGTATATCGTGCCACGGTGTGCAGTATGTTGCGCGTCTAGGGTAACACGTCGTGAATGTGACACACGGGGCTTTCAAGCCACCTAAGGCAACGAGCTCGCTTGCATGCTAATAAGCTTGCGGATAGCTGAATACCCGGCTTTAGTTTGGGCATAATGGCAAGTCCATCTCGGGGGTGTGCGTCACACACACACACACACACACCTCTTCCCCCCCCGTCCCCGCCTTATACCCTTTACGCCTCACCAGATCCATCCTTTCCACCACTCGCCTGATATCATCCAGCCGCAAAACGTGTGTTCCACCCTTGCAATCCGTCTAGGATCGCCGACCGTCTCTCGTTCTAAAACCGCTCTCTCAACGTGGCCGCGTCGATTAACGTTTCTCGTGCGTTGCGCATATCGCCGATACTTCAACGGCGCGTTTCCGTCGCTTTCGCGAAAAGATATCGCCTTACCTCGCTTCGTGCGACGTTTAAGCAACAGGTGCACGCCGTAAGATTCGAAGAAAATCATGTTTTATTATTGATCATCGAGATCACGTTATGCGCGCCAATAATCAATAATTCTAAAAGTCTTTTTTCTTCGCGTATTTAACAAAATTAAAATCAATTTTTGTCAACTTTGAACATTATTAAGAAGGTTTCAATGCATACATTATGCTTAAAAAAATTTAATCTCTATTTAATGAGACTAACGGGTAAAAAGTCTATAAAACATTTTATAATAAAATTGTGGATTGAACTTCGAAGACTTAAATATTAAGTTCCATTTTTTATTTGTATTAAGTATTAAGATGCTTTGAAGTAGACTTTACAATATCTTTAAAACATGAATGAAATATGAAATTAATTTAATTTTTGACAAAAACGCTTTTACATTGTCTATATGTATACGAGCGAATTCTTGGATGCGCAGAAAAGTAATGTGGCTATTTTATTTGTTTAAAAAAGTTTCCCAAAAAGTATATTTCAAATGCGTTACGTATATACGAAAATTTCGGTTACGCAATCGCGTCTAGACATGCAACATACACATGGAGCGTTACGAGTCTGGACTGATGGTTCCCTTATTCGCAGAACGAATCGTTTTGGCTTCTCTCGATACCAGAAAAGCCGAAACCATCCGGGACCATGATTGGTTCTGTCAGTGCAACTCGTAGTTATTTCTCGCAAACGGATTTCTTTCCGTATTTTTCGAACTGGAGCGGTGCATATGAAAGGCACTATCAACGTGGAATTACTCGGCATAACGAACTGAGAAATGAAGAGACCAAGAAAGTAAATAGGATTTTTTAAAATCATTCTCTCTGCCATACACAAACACGCAAACATACATATACCGTAGAAAAAAATGTAGGCAGAGTGAAATTGAAGAAAAACTGATAAGTTAATATATAATATACCTGCTCTGAAATATAAAGGTTAATTTATACTTCCAAATATCATATATTATCATCAACTTAATTAACAATGATCTCTCTATACTTAATGGTGAAAACGACTCGCTATTTAATTCTAAAATTTTTACAAATCGTTTGTCAAAACAATAATTAATAAAATTCAAACAGACTGCATATACCAAGTACTTTATAAAAAGGACAGATGAATAGAAAATATGCATTTTTCATAGATTTGATATTAATTTTTGTATAATTAAAAAAATTTAATTATAAACTAACAAGTTACAAATTTTGAATTTTTTATATTAAATATCTTGATATAGTCTTTAATGTGATTTTTGTGTATCTTATTTTAATAATTTACTTAATAAAAAATATATTCCACTACTATTTATTTTTGTTTTATAAAAATTCTTATGCATGTCATCTATTTTTAGATCATAATTGATATCTTATTATATTTTATAAAAATGGAAGAAGATATAAAAATTATATTTATAATAGATCTATATAACATTACATATCCTATTATACGAAAATATAAGCTTTCTTGTTGCTAATGAAAAACGTCTTGCCTTTACTCCGAACTCGCATTAAGGATGGACGCCGTTATTCGAAGAAAGCTTCTTAAAAGACGAGCTAGATCCATGATCGGTCCGGTCAGGGTCAACAGCAGCAGTTATTTGTCGCCGGGATATATCTCACGATTTTTTGCCTTTCCTCTCGCCAATCGTTGTGCCGTCTTTCTATGCTTTAACCGTAAGAATTGCCGTCTGCCGTAAATTCTGCCAAATCCCATGACCTTTTATTTATCGATACTTACGAGATCTCGGTTAACAATGCTTTCCGCTTTACTACGTCGATCCTCGCGGCTTCCTGAATATCGAGGAACATCTCTCTTATAAATTCAGTCGCAGATCCTTGATAGCCCCCAACGCTTAAGTAGATTTCATAGAATGGTACCACAAGTCTTTGAACGTCCAAATACGAAGAATCAGTAATATAAACTATCTGAATTTGATCAACATAAAACGTTGACCATCAGGCCGAAACAAATCTGCAAGAATTATCTTGCATCGAGCATCATAATCTTTTATGTATACATATCTATATGTATATATAAAATATATGAATAGATAATTAAAAAATATAATTTTTAATAAATAAACACATTTCAGATTCAATAACTATCGTTTCTACAGGATATATACATATATACACATACATATATCGATTTAAACGCAAATTAAGCAACGCTTCGAAATTTAGTTTAAAAAAAATTGTAAGTTAGGCATTTACAGTAATGAATATTAAAAGTACAGATTATTATTAATAACATTATTGGGCTACACAATTATAAGCTTAATATCTAAGAATTCCGAAATTAATAGCACAAGCGTCATGAGACCATTTTCCTTTGCGCTAAATTTCTCCGTAATGGCCAGGACGAAGACGGTATTTACGATGCTCAGTAGAACATCTAATCGTTTTACAGACGAGGGCCAATCGCGAGCGAGTCGCGTGCACGGAGCATTAGCATCGTTAATCGCGACCACGTGGCCAGATATTTAGCCACGTAATTAAACGTAATGTTTCCAGTACGTACGCGCACGTACCGTCCGGGCGGGCACACGTTAACGCTGAATTCTTTATATGCGAACAGCGTCGTTAGGGGAATCGAACGACCCAGATCGGCCGATTCGTTTCCGTAATGAGTTTGCGGCGTGGTCCGCGCGTCCGTTATCGGGACACGTGTCGCCAGCACGCCACACGGGCCGCCTATATCGTCGACGTTTTATCCGATAAATTTGGTATTCGGCAATTGGAGGATAAAGTCCGGCCGCGCGCGCGGGATGCTGTCTATTGCTACCGATCAGAAAGACTTTTCGGTTAACGGAGGGACTCGTGAAACCGGTAATCTGACAAAATTGAGTTTAAAACCATATCTGTATCCGCGATCATCTGAGAGGATTAATAAAGCATTTAGTATATAAGTGATTTAAAAAACGGGGCTGGATTATATCTTTTTGTTTTTCAAATCAAGGCAGAAAAAAATGATATATCCCTTTTTTTATCGTTAAAGCCCTTTGAATCGATAAAATTCTTTATTACTCTGCGTATTAGGGTATGTAAAAAGTAATCAGAAAGATTTCTTTCTTATAAAAATTTTTGATACGGGTAAGTTTCGAAAAATAACTTGAAAAAGCAATAGCTTGTTGTAAAATAACTAACAGTCAATGTTATCGATCCAAGAACTATCGGTGTCTGAATAATTAAGAAAAAATTGGAAAATATTTGAAAAAGAATGAAATTTAAAACGATCAAGAAATTGTTTTAAATTAAAAATTGATAATTCTCTTAGACTCTCTATTTTATCTATGCAAACACAAATCTTGTTTCCCTCTGCTGTCTTGTTTCGCACGGTCGTCTGGCAGCTAACGCGCTTTGGTACATTTAGTCGATATTCCGTATTTAAGAAGCTATAAGATGAGCAACAAGGGGATTACTTTCGAGCCGTATGAAAGTAAGATAGAAGTGGAACATTACCCGCCGCAGACTTGAAAATTCTGAGGGCGTATAATAGACAAGGAGCTCCATGGGAGAACCAAGTTTTACGGTCTACTTTATGGCAATTACGAGCTTAACATTACATGCAACGAACTAAGACGGAACGTCGGACGTCGCAAGTATTCACGTTCAACGAGCTTACAACGCGAAGTGCGCTAAATATCCCTCGCACTATGAGGCGCATTATCGCTGTCGACGTTTATTAAGGAAGAAACGCGACGGCGATGTGGCGTGCCGTAATTCCAGGCAGGGCTAAGGGCGAGTAAACGATGGGTCGGTAAGGCGAGGGCGAGGTGAAAGGTGCGGAGAAAATAAGAAAATAAGAAAGCAAAAAGGATTGCCGACGATGAAAAAACTTCTAATTTGATTACATTGCTCAGATATAATCGATTGGAAAAAACAATTAATTAGTGAATTATCCGCTTATAAAGCATGTAATTGAGATAAAATTGTTGTCTATTCGTAATTTCCGTCTGTTTCCAGAATGCCTCTTGTTTATCCGCGCGATATTATAACGCGCATATATACATATGTCTTCATTTATAGATAAAATAATTAACTTTCAACTAAAATAATTAATAAAAAGTGTTATAAAATTTTAAAATATTATTTTCTTAAATCTTTCTAATAATCATATTTATCATTAATATCATCTCTTAAAAAAAGCGGATAATAATAAAAAGAAATATTGAAAGAAAGAGTAAACAATTTGAAAGGAAAAAACTTATTAGACATTATCTTTAAATCGACGTTTTAAATCTCCATCAATCCATGCTTGTGTATTTGTACCTTTTAACTTTGCCATTGATGTGAGAGTTTTGCCATTCAATATCAGTCCTTTTTTTTTTTACATTCACACGCTACACACAATCTCGAGCCGTGTTTCTTGAGAATTACCTGACGCGAGAAACGCGATTTCCTTCGAAGTTTTCCAGCTGTATCTACGGGTCACCATCTCGAGTTCCCTTTCGGCCGTCCCCGTTTGGCTCCGCCCTTAACAGCGTACGGCATAAGCGTCTGCACGGTATCTCCTTATAAATTTACAAACAGGTCACGAACGTCAACCCCCATAATAAGGGGCACGCCGAGTGTACTGTAATTGACATGTTGGATATATCCGCGCGCGGATTAAACGCGGCCGCGTGTGAGGAAACGTAGTCAGAGACATTGATTCTCTTGTTAAGACACGCCGTTGGAACGCCGTTGTGAAGGTGAAACGAGAAGGTGGAGCACGGCTGAGGAGAGGCCATTCCGGCCCGTATCCGCCGATACTCGAGAGTCGGAAGAAGGGAAAAGGAGGAAGAGAGGAAATTACGGGAGGCGGAAGCGATCGGCGGTATGGGGTACTGGGACGACGGCATAGGAGAACGAAAAGGCTGCCTTGAGATCAACGCGTGCAAAAGGAAGAATCGAACGCTATACTGTAGCAGGAAGTAAGACGTGAAGGGAAAAATAAACGACAGAAACGGGGAAAATCAACGGAAGAGCTCGTTGATTACCGTAAGGAGATCTGACCGCAACGCTGACCATCCAAAACGAGATTGAATTGATGCCTCGATGAAAAATGAAAAAAGCAGATGAAAAATAAAAGAATGAAAAAGTAGAGATAAAGATTCAGTGACAGATAGAGCGTATAGCTAGTAAGAGATACGAAACAATTACATA